>NC_069502.1:1159390085-1159535085 GCF_027579735.1 Bombina bombina
CCCTTAAAGGAACCGTCATTCGTCGTCTAGTCGTCGGAAGAAGAGGATGGATCCGCGCTGGAGGTCTTCAAGATGGAGCCGGTCGTCATCGGATGGAAGAACATAGAAGATGCCGCTTGGAGAAGATGTTTGCCGGTCCGGATGTCCTCTTCTTGCCGGATAGGAGGAAGACTTTGGACCCTCTTCTGGACTTCTTCAGTGGATGTCTAGCCCCTGCTTGGGTTGGATGAAGATCTTGGAGCCAGGACGGATCGGTGAACCTGGTATGGTGAAGACAAGGTAGGAAGATCTTCAGGGGGGTAGTGTTAGGTTTATTTAAGGGGGGTTTGGGTTAGATTAGGGGTATGTGGGTGGTGGGTTGTAATGTTGGGGGGGGGTATTGTATGTTTTTTTTTACAGGCAAAAGAGCTGAAATTCTTGGGGCATGCCCCGCAAAGGGCCCTGTTCAGGGCTGGTAAGGTAAAAGAGCTTGTAACTTTTTAAATTTAGAATAGGGTAAGGAATTTTTTATTTTGGGGGTCTTTGTTATTTTATTAGGGGGCTTAGAGTAGGTGTAATTAGTTTAAAATTGTTGTAATATTTTTCTTATGTTTGTAAATATTTTTTTATTTTCTGTAACTTAGTTCTTTTTTATTTTTTGTACTTTAGATAGTTTATTTAATTGTATTTATTTGTAGCAATTGTGTTTAATTAATTTATTGATAGTGTAGTGTTAGGTTAATTGTAGGTAATTGTAGGTAGTTTATTTAATTATTTTATTGATAGGGTAGTGTTAGGTTTAATTATATCTTAGGTTAGGATTTATTTTACAGGTAAATTTGTAATTATTTTAACTAGGTAACTATTAAATAGTTCTTAAATATTTAATAGCTATTGTACCTGGTTAAAATAAATACAAAGTTACCTGTAAAATAAATATTAATCCTAAAATAGCTATAATATAAATGTAATTTATATTGTAGCTATATTAGGATTTATTTTACAGGTAAGTATTTAGCTTTAAATAGGAATCATTTATTTAATAAGAGTTAATTTATTTCGTTAGATAAAAATTATATTTAACTTAGGGGGGTGTTAGTGTTAGGGTTAGACTTAGCTTTAGGGGTTAATACATTTATTAGAATAGCGGTGAGCTCCGGTCGGCAGATTAGGGGTTAATAATTGAAGTTAGGTGACGGCGATGTTAGGGAGGGCAGATTAGGGGTTAATACTATTTATGATAGGGTTAGTGAGGCGGATTAGGGGTTAATAACTTTATTATAGTAGCGCTCAGGTCCGCTCGGCAGATTAGGGGTTAATAAGTGTAGGCAGGTGTCTGCGACGTTGTGGGGGGCAGATTAGGGGTTAATAAATATAACATAGGGGTCGGCGATGTTAGGGGCAGAAGATTAGGGGTACATAGGGATAACGTAGGTGGCGGCGATTTGCGGTCGGAAGATTAGGGGTTAATTATTTTAAGTAGCTTGCGGCGACGTTGTGTGGGGCAAGTTAGGGGTTAATAAATATAATATAGGGGTCGGCGGGGTTAGGGGCAGCAGATTAGGGGTACATAAGTATAACGTAGGTGGCGGTCGGCAGATTAGGGGTTAAAAATTTTAATCGAGTGGCGGCGATGTGGGGGGAGCTCGGTTTAGGGGTACATAGGTAGTTTATGGGTGTTAGTGTAGTTTAGGGTACAGTAGTTAAGAGCTTTATAAACCGGCGTTAGCCAGAAAGCTCTTAACTCCTGCTATTTTCAGGCGGCTGGAGTTTTGTCGTTAGAGCTCTAACGCTCACTTCAGAAACGACTCTAAATACCAGCGTTAGAAAGATCCCATTGAAAAGATAGGCTACGCAAATGGCGTAGGGGGATCTGCGGTATGGAAAAGTCGCGGCTGTAAAGTGAGCGTTAGACCCTTTAATCACTGACTCCAAATACTGGCGGTAGCCTAAAACCAGCGTTAGGAGCCTCTAACGCTGGTTTTGACGGCTACCGCCGAACTCTAAATCTAGGCCAAAGATTGTAAATGAATTAAAAAATGCCTGGGACATGCATAAGGCTATCCTAAGGAAAAAGTAACATGTAATATGTGTAGACTTGATGGGCCTTTTTGGTTCTTATCTACCGTCAAATTCTATGGCCTAGATTTGGAGTTCGGCGGTAGCCGTGAAAACCAGCGTTAGAGGCTCCTAACGCTGGTTTTGGCCGCCCGCTGGTATTTGGAGTCAGTGATTAAAGGGTCTAACGCTCACTTTTCAGCCGCGACTTTTCCATACCGCAGATCCCCCTACGCCATTTGCGTAGCCTATCTTTTCAATGGGATCTTTCTAACGCCGGTATTTAGAGTCGTTTCTGAAGTGAGCGTTAGAGCTCTAACGACAAGATTCCAGCCGCCTGAAAATAGCAGGAGTTAAGAGCTTTCTGGCTAACGCCGGTTCATAAAGCTCTTAACTACTGTACCCTAAAGTACACTAACACCCATAAACTACCTATGTACCCCTAAACCGAGGTCCCCCCACACCGCCGCCACTCGATTAAAATTTTTAACCCCTAATCTGCCGACCGCCACCTACGTTATACTTATGTACCCCTAATCTGCTGCCCCTAACCCCGCCGACCCCTGTATTACATTTATTAACCCCTAACTTGCCCCCCACAACGTCGCCGCCAGCTACTTAAAATAATTAACCCCTAATCTTCTGACCGCAAATCGCCGCCACCTACGTTATCCCTATGTACCCCTAATCTGCTGCCCCTAACATCGCCGACCCCTATATTATATTTATTAACCCCTAATCTGCCCCCCTCAACGTCGCCGACACCTGCCTACACTTATTAACCCCTAATCTGCCGAGCGGACCTGAGCGCTACTATAATAAATGTATTAACCCCTAATCCGCCTCACTAACCCTATCATAAATAGTATTAACCCCTAATCTGCCCTCCCTAACATCGCCGACACCTACCTTCAATTATTAACCCCTAATCTGCCGACCGGAGCTCACCGCTATTCTAATAAATGTATTAACCCCTAAAGCTAAGTCTAACACTAACACCCCCCTAAGTTAAATATAATTTTTATCTAACGAAATAAATTAACTCTTATTAAATAACTTATTCCTATTTAAAGCTAAATACTTACCTGTAAAATAAATCCTAATATAGCTACAATATAAATTATAATTATATTATAGCTATTTTAGGATTAATATTTATTTTACAGGCAACTTTGTATTTATTTTAACCAGGTACAATAGCTATTAAATAGTTAAGAACTATTTAATAGTTACCTAGTTAAAATAATAACAAATGTACCTGTAAAATAAATCCTAACCTAAGTTATAATTAAACCTAACACTACCCTATCAATAAAATAATTAAATAAACTACCTACAATTACCTACAATTAACCTAACACTACACTATCAATAAATTAATTAAACACAATTCCTACAATTAAATAAACTAGCTAAAGTACAAAAAATAAAAAAGAACTAAGTTACAGAAAATAAAAAAATATTTACAAACATAAGAAAAATATTACAACAATTTTAAACTAATTACACCTACTCTAAGCCCCCTAATAAAATAACAAAGCCCCCCAAAATAAAAAATTCCCTACCCTATTCTAAATTAAAAAAGTTACAAGCTCTTTTACCTTACCAGCCCTGAACAGGGCCCTTTGCGGGGCATGCCCCAAGGATTTCAGCTCTTTTGCCTGTAAAAAAAAAACATACAATACCCCCCCCCCCCCAACATTACAACCCACCACCCACATACCCCTAATCTAACCCAAACCCCCCTTAAATAAACCTAACACTAAGCCCCTGAAGATCTTCCTACCTTGTCTTCACCATCCAGGTATCACCGATCCGTCCTGGCTCCAAGATCTTCATCCAACCCAAGCGGGGGTTGGCGATCCATAATCCGGTCCAGAAGAGGCTCCAAAGTCTTCCTCCTATCCGGCAAGAAGAGGACATCCGGACCGGCAAACATCTTCTCCAAGCGGCATCTTCGATCTTCTTCCATCCGGAGCGAAGCGGCAGGATCCTGAAGACATCCAGCGCGGAACATCCATCCGGACCGACGACTGAACGACGAATGACTGTACCTTTAAGGGACGTCATCCAAGATGGCGTCCCTCGAATTCCGATTGGCTGATAAGATTCTATCAGCCAATCGGAATTAAAGTAGGAATTTTCTGATTGGCTGATGGAATCAGCCAATCAGAATCAAGTTCAATCCGATTGGCTGATCCAATCAGCCAATCAGATTGAGCTCGCATTCTATTGGCTGTTCCGATCAGCCAATAGAATGCGAGCTCAATCTGATTGGCTGATTGGATCGGCCAATCGGATTGAACTAGATTCTGATTGGCTGATTCCATCAGCCAATCAGAAAATTCCTACCTTAATTCCGATTGGCTGATAGAATCCTATCAGCCAATCGGAATTCGAGGGACGCCATCTTGGATGACGTCCCTTAAAGGAACAGTCATTCGTCGTTCAGTCGTCGGTCCGGATGGATGTTCCGCGCTGGATGTCTTCAGGATCCTGCCGCTTCACTCCGGATGGAAGAAGATCGAAGATGCCGCTTGGAGAAGATGTTTGCCGGTCCGGATGTCCTCTTCTTGCCGGATAGGAGGAAGACTTTGGAGCCTCTTCTGGACCGGATTATGGATCGCCAACCCCCGCTTGGGTTGGATGAAGATCTTGGAGCCAGGACGGATCGGTGATACCTGGATGGTGAAGACAAGGTAGGAAGATCTTCAGGGGCTTAGTGTTAGGTTTATTTAAGGGGGGTTTGGGTTAGATTAGGGGTATGTGGGTGGTGGGTTGTAATGTTGGGGGGGGGTATTGTATGTTTTTTTTTACAGGCAAAAGAGCTGAAATTCTTGGGGCATGCCCCGCAAAGGGCCCTGTTCAGGGCTGGTAAGGTAAAAGAGCTTGTAACTTTTTTAATTTAGAATAGGGTAGGGAATTTTTTATTTTGGGGGGCTTTGTTATTTTATTAGGGGGCTTAGAGTAGGTGTAATTAGTTTAAAATTGTTGTAATATTTTTCTTATGTTTGTAAATATTTTTTTATTTTCTGTAACTTAGTTCTTTTTTATTTTTTGTACTTTAGCTAGTTTATTTAATTGTATTTATTTGTAGGAATTGTGTTTAATTAATTTATTGATAGTGTAGTGTTAGGTTAATTGTAGGTAATTGTAGGTAGTTTATTTAATTATTTTATTGATAGGGTAGTGTTAGGTTTAATTATAACTTAGGTTAGGATTTATTTTACAGGTAAATTTGTAATTATTTTAACTAGGTAACTATTAAATAGTTCTTAACTATTTAATAGCTATTGTACCTGGTTAAAATAATTACAAAGTTGCCTGTAAAATAAATATTAATCCTAAAATAGCTATAATATAATTATAATTTATATTGTAGCTATATTAGGATTTATTTTACAGGTAAGTATTTAGCTTTAAATAGGAATAAGTTATTTAATAAGAGTTAATTTATTTCGTTAGATGTAAATTATATTTAACTTAGGGGGGTGTTAGTGTTAGGGTTAGACTTAGCTTTAGGGGTTAATACATTTATTAGAATAGCGGTGAGCTCCGGTCGGCAGATTAGGGGTTAATAATTGAAGTTAGGTGTCGGCGATGTTAGGGAGGGCAGATTAGGGGTTAATACTATTTATGATAGGGTTAGTGAGGCAGATTAGGGGTTAATAACTTTATTATAGTAGCGGTGCGGTCCGCTCGGCAGATTAGGGGTTAATAAGTGTAGGCAGGTGTCGGCGACGTTGAGGGGGGCAGATTAGGGGTTAATAAATATAATATAGGGGTCGGCGATGTTAGGGCAGCAGATTAGGGGTACATAGGGATAACGTAGGTTGCGGCGGTTTACGGAGCGGCAGATTAGGGGTTAAAAAAAATATGCAGGGGTCAGCGATAGCGGGGGCGGCAGATTAGGGGTTAATAAGTGTAAGGTTAGGGGTGTTTAGACTCGGGGTACATGTTAGAGTGTTAGGTGCAGACGTAGGAAGTGTTTCCCCATAGGAAACAATGGGGCTGCGTTAGGAGCTGAACGCTGCTTTTTTGCAGGTGTTAGGTTTTTTTTCAGCTCAAACAGCCCCATTGTTTCCTATGGGAGAATCGTGCACGAGCACGTTTTTGAGGCCGGCCGCGTCCGTAAGCAACTCTGGTATCGAGAGTTGCATTTGCGGTAAAAATGCTCTACGCTCCTTTTTTGGAGCCTAACGCAGCATTTGTTTGAACTCTCGATACCAGAGTTAAATTTATGGTGCGGCCAGAAAAAAGCCCGCGGAGCGTTAACAGCCCTTTTACCGCCGAACTCCAAATCTAGGCCTATGTTTCTATATTTATGAAGCAGCGGTTTCCAACCTTTTACCAACCTAGAGTTGGGGTATGAAAGTCACCCCAGACTTATTTACTAAGATTGACAATCCCCACTCTTGCAAAATTGGTTGCATGAGTACGGGGGGGGGGGGGGGGGCGGCATTCACTTGTACATGGTAAATATGAGGAACAACTGCACCCAACAAATGCAGACAGGTTCACAACATGCTAACCCTGTCCGTTCATAAATAAATCTAGTCTTATTTATTGTTATGCATAAAATTATTTATCTCAAATTAATAAATATTGGCAAATATTTTAACTCCCAATTTTCTTGCCGCTCTGCCGGGGGGTTCTTTCGAAAATAGCTACCTTGTCAAGATTAGCTACCTTGTCGTGCACATGCTCACAATTACGTAATTGCATTCCACAAATGTTTCAATAGAATCTATGAAGTGCAATTACGTAATTATAAGCATGCACACAGGCTTGGGTAGCTAATTTCAATAGAGAGGAAAATTGTAATTCTGTTACCCAAGTATTTTGACTGCTCATTTGCAAAAAGGGTACATTGACATTAAAACTTTTCTTTGACGCCTACATTTCTACATTGCGCTGTAAAATATTCTGAGCTTTGTGCAAATGTACAGTGCAAACAAAAGTTTTAATGTCAATGAGCAGTCAAAAGACTTGGGTACAGAATTACAAAACATATTCAACTAAAGTGGTAGCTGAAATTCTGAGAATCTTTTGTCAATGAGCTATGTATTGGCCTTGTCAATACAAGTTTTATGGGCTAAGACAAATAGTTGTGCATAGGCATCAGTCAAAATTTTTAATTACACAAACACTACACCCATAGAGCAGGGTGAAATTAGAAAAGAATGCCTTTAAGCACAAATAAAGAAATGAGTCAATAATAAAATGTAACTTTTAATCTTGCAAGTAAAATGACAGGGTAAACAGACTTGGGTAACAGAATTACAAAACACACTGTCAGAATTAGCTAGAAACAGTTTTAACTACACATGCGCGCATGGACATCACTGCTTTAACATTCAATATAAGACTCATTTTTATCTCTGTTGAGATCAGCTACCCGAGGATGTGCGCATGCTTATAATCAGTGGCGGTTCTAGACACATTTTACTGGGGAGGGCCAAGGTGGGGCCATTATTTAATCAGAGGGGCACATTAAAAAAACAGAAACAAACTACTAGAAGAAGAAAAACATAGAGGCATACGTCTCATTTCACAGGTAACCATCACTCCCTACTTAACACGGGCAGATACTATTGATTACTCAAATGTATTTATCGAAATGCAGTTTAAAATACTGGACATTTAACTGTCCATTATTTCTGTGAAGATTTTACTGGACAGCTGGCAACTCTAGCATCATATTGACATATTGACAAACTGACAGCAGATCACATAAATCTAAACCATTATTAATATTTTCTAGTAATATATAACCAGCATGGGGGACAATCAATCCCTAGTTCAATATCAAAAAAAACCCAGCAAAACTGAAAACAATGGAATGGTCCAAACTAAAACGTCTTGGAGAGAATAAAAATGAAAGATAAAAAACATACGCCTAGATTACGAGTCTTGCGTTAGCCTTAAAAAGCAGCGTTGAGAGGTCCCAACGCTGCTTTTTAATGCCCGCTGGTATTACAATGCGATCAGCCAATAGGATTGAAGTTCAATCCTATTAGCTGATCCATTCAGCCAATAAGATTGAGCTTGCATTCTATTGGCTGTTCCAATCAGCCAATAGAATGCAAGCTCAATTCTATTGGCTGACTGCATCAGCCAATAGGATTTTTCCTACCTTAATTCCGATTGTCTGATAGGATTCTATCAGCCAATCGGAATTGAAGGGACGCCATCTTGGATGACGTCACTTAAAGGAACCTTCATTCTTCAGTCGCCGTCGGATGGAAGAGGATGCTCCGCGTAGGATGTCTTCAAGATGGACCCGCTCCGCTCCGGATGGAAGAAGATAGAAGATGCCGCCTGAATGAAGACTTCTGCCGGTCTGGATGTCCTCTTCTGGCTGGATTGGATGAAGACTTCTGCCCCTCTGGAGGTCCACTTGTGCCCGGCTGGGTGAAGACGTCTCAAGGTAGGGTGATCTTCAAGGGGGTAGTGTTAGGTTTTATTAAGGAGGGATTGGGTGGGTTTTAGAGTACGGTTGGGTGTGTGGGTGGTGGGTTTTAATGTTGGGGGGTATTGTATTTTTTTTACAGGTAAAAGAGCTGATTACTTTGGGGCAATACCCCGCAAAAGGCCCTTAGATTAGATTAGGTGTAATTAGTTAAAAAAAAAAGTAATTCTTTTCTGTAATTTAATGTTGTTGTTTTTTTGTACTTTAGTTTATTTAATTTAATTGTAGGTAATTTATGTAATTAATGATAGTGTAGTGTTAGGTGTAATTGTAATTTAGGTTAGGATTTATTTTACAGGTAAATTTGTACTTATTTTAACTAGGAAGTTATTGAATAGTTAATAACTATTTAATAACTATTCTACCTAGTTAAAATAAATACAAAGTTGCCTGTAAAATAAATATAAATCCTAAGCTAGCTACAATGTAACTATTAGTTATATTGTAGCTAGCTTATGGTTTATTTTATAGGTAAGTAGTTTTAAATAGGAATAATTTAATTAATTATAGTATATTTATTTAGATGTATTTAAATTATATTTAAGTTAGGGGAGTGTTAGGGTTAGACTTAGGTTTAGGGGTTAATAAATTTAATATAGTTGGGGGGCAGATTAGGGGTTAATAAATATAATGTATGGTTCGGCGATGTTGGGGGCAGTAGATTAGGGGTTTATAGGGATAATGTAGGTGGCAGCGGTGTCCGGAGCGGCAGATTAGGGGTTAATAATATAATGTAGGTGGCGACGATGTCGGGGCAGTGGATTAGGGGTTAATAAGTGTAAGATTAGGGGTGTTTAGACTCGGGTTCATGTTAGGGTGTTGGGTGCATACATAACTTTTATTTCCCCATAGGAATCAATGGGGCTGCGTTAGGAGCTGAACGCTGCTTTTTTGCAGGTGTTAGTTTTTTTTTGCAGCCAGCTCAGCCCCATTGTTTCCTATGGGGAAATCATGCACAAGCACGTTTAGCCAGCTCACCGCTACCGTAAACAGCGCTGGTATTACAGTGAGATGTGGAGCTAAATTTTGCTCAATGCTCAATTTTCTGAAGCTAACGCTGGCTTGAAGAAAACTTGTAATACCAGCGTTGGCTTAATTGAGCGGTGAGAAAAAAAGACTCGTTAGACCCGCACACCATTACCGACAAAAACTCATAATCTAGCCGATAAGAAATGCATCAGATATATTTAAAATTAGTGAACTTAATTTCATTGCTGTTTGGTTTCATCTGCAGTAGGTAGAAGCGAGGATCAGTCTGGCTTATAACATTGCTGCAGACAATTAAACACAGAATGTTATTCAAAGGGTGACTGTATGATGCTCATATATTCATAATATTTACTGATGCGGCTTATTTTGTTTATGAGGTAATATATTCCCTATAAGACACACAAATACACACAGATATACCATCCATAAACGCTAACTCATCCGGGTCACCCCTTTTTTACTGATACTCCCCTCACAGTGTGGGTCTTCTTGCTGATGTGACGTCACGCGCGTGATCACGTGACGTCTGACAGTCCGGACTCAGTTCTGCTCCAGCTGAGCAGCAGGCTAGAAGGGGTGCCGGTTGTGGGTGGAAGTGGAACACGGGCTGGGTAGGTTGGGTAAAGTGGATGCAACCTGGTCCGGATGTAAAAAAGTTGAGACACACTATGAATCCTGTTAAGAGCCATGTCCATTTTTTTAATAGATATTACCGGGCAGTTCAGGGGGGGCAGGGACAGTTTTACAGGGGCAATGGCCCCTGTAGGCCCCCATGTATAACCGCTACTGCTTATAATTATGCTTATACAGTGGGGCAAAAAAGTAGTCGGCCACCAATTGTGCAAGTTCTCCCACTTAAGAAGATGAGAGAGGCCTGTAATTGTCATCATAGGTATACCTCAAATATGAGAGACAAAATGTGGAAACAAATCCAGACAATCACATTGTCTGAATTGTAAAGAATTTATTTGCAAATTATGGTGGAAAATAAGTATTTGGTCACCTACAAACAAGCAAGATTTCTAGCTCTCACAGACCTGTATCTACTTCTTTTAGAAGCTCCCCTGTCCTCCACTCATTACCTGTATTAATGGCACCTGTTTGAACTTGTTATCAGTATAAAAGACACATGTCCACAACCTCAAACAGTCACACTCCAAACTCCACTATGGTGAAGACCAAAGAGCTGTCGAAGGACACCAGAAACAAAATTGTAGACCTGCACCAGGCTGGGAAGACTGAATCTGCAATAGGCAAGCAGCTTGGTGTGAAGAAATCAACGGTGGGAGCAATAATTAGAAAATGGAAGACATACAAGACCACTGATAATCCCCCTCGATCTGGGGCTCCACGCAAGATCTCACCCCGTGGGGTCAAAATGATCACAAGAACGGTGAGCAAACCTCCCAGAACCACACGGGGGGACCTAGTGAATGACCTGCAGAGAGCTGGGACCAACGTAACAAAGGCTACCATCAGTAACACACTACGCCACCAGGGACTCAGATCCTGCAGTGCCAGACGTGTCCCCCTGCTTAAGCCAGTACATGTCCGGGCCCATCTGAAGTATGCTAGAGAGCATTTGGATGATCCAGAAGCGGATTGGGAGAATTTCATATGGTCAGATGAAACCAAAGTAGAACTGTTTGGTAGAAACACAACTTGTCGTGTTTGGAGGAGAGAGAATGCTGAGTTGCAACCAAAGAACACCATACCTACTGTGAAGCATGGGGGTGGCAACATCATGCTTTGGGGCTGTTTCTCTACAAAGGGAGCAGGACGACTGATCCGTGTACATGAAAGAATGAATGGGGCCATGTATCGTGAGATTTTGAGTGCAAACCTCCTTCTATCAGCAAGGGCATTGAAGATGAAACGTGGCTGGGTCTTTCAGCATGACAATGATCCCGGGCAACAAAGAAGTGGCTTCGTAAGAAGCATTTCAAGGTCCTGGAGTGGCCTAGCCAATCTCCAGATCTTAACCCCATATAAAACCTTTGGAGGGAGTTGAAAGTCTGTGTTGCCTAGCGACAGCCCCAAAACATCACTGCTCTAGAGGAGATCTGCATGCAGGAATGGGCCAACCTTGTGAAGACTTACAGAAAACGTTTGACCTCTGTCATTGCCAACAAAGGATATATAACAAAGTATTAACATGAACTTTTGATATTGACCAAATACTTATTTTCCACCATAATTTGCAAATACATTCTTTCCAAATCAGACAATGTGATTGTCTGGATTTGTTTCCACATTTTGTCTCTCATAGTTGAGGTATACCTATGATGAAAATTACAGGCCTCTCATCGTAGGTGGCTGCTGGTTAGCAGATCCGTGTTAGATCCTGAAGTATAAAAGTAAGTACTGATAAATTATTAAAACATTTATCTTATCATTCATATATATACATACATATATATATAATTATTATAAATAACACACAAAACATTTATTTTCGCTCCAGAATTTTTATTGTTTAAAATGATAAATAATACCTTTATTACCCACTCCCCCGTTTTGCATAATCAACACAGTTATATTAATATACTTTTTACCTCTGTGATTACCTTGTATTTAAGCCTCTGCAGACTGCCCCCTTATTTCAGTTTTTTGATAGACTTGCATTTTAGCCAATCAGTGCTGACTCATTGGTAACTCCACATAAGTGAGCACAATATTATTTATATGGTACAAATGAACTAGCGCTGTTTAACTGTGAACTACTGTCAAAATGCACTGAGATAAAAGGTGACTGTCAAGGGTTTCGAATTTAGCATATGAGCCAACCTAGGTTTAGCTTTCAACAAAGAATACCAAGCGATCAAAGCAAATTTGATGATAAATTTAAACTTGAAAGTTGTTTAAAATTGCATGCCCTATCTGAACCATGAAAGTTTAACTTTGGCTAGACTGTCCCTTTAATAAGTGCTTGTGTTTATTGACACAATGCACTACTGGGAGCTAGATGAACACATCTGGTGAGCCACTGACAAGAAAGACGTGTGTGTAGCGCTCAATAACAAATCGCTGCTGCTGGAAATATGTAGATATGCTTTTCAACAAAAGAATTCCAAGAGAACAGATTACATTTGATTATAAAAGTGAATTTAAAAGGGCATGAACCCCAGAATTTTAAACAACTTTCCAATTTACTTCTATTATCTAATTTGTTTTATTCTCTTGGTGTTCTTTGTTGAAAAGAATACCTAGGTAGACTCAGAAGCTGCTGATTGGTGGCTGCACATATATGCCTCATGTTATTGGCTCACCCATGTGCAATGCTGTTCCTTCAGCAAAGGATACCAAGAGAATCAAGCAAATGAGATAACAGAAGTAAATTTATATTCTCTATCTGAATCATGAAAGAAAAATGTTGTGTTTCATGTGCCTGTAAAATGAATCATAAAAAGTGTAATTATTCTATGCCCCTTTAAACCAAACAGTGTTGATAAATGTGAACTAACTTATCAACTGATGGTAAATGACAAAATATGGCAAATTCCCCTTTATTTATAACTTTAGAATTCTCCCTGCAATCTTTCCATCTTTTCAGGGTAATATCCTATTTACCAGACCTCACGGGCTCGATTAATCAAGCTATGGCATACAGGGTCGTACATATGCTCCTTGTCCGCCAAAGCTCACCTCTGGTGGAGTGAATTCCCCCGTTGGAATTCAGCATTGCACAAGAAAGCTTTTTGCGCTCTTGTGCACCGTCGTCGCCCGCGCACAGCCAATCACGGGCGGGCAGGAGCTGTCAATCTCCCCGGTCGGACAAGACCAGGGAGATTGAAATTCTCCACCTAAGAGGTGGAGAAGAGTTAGGGGTCAATTTATCAAAGCTGAAGTGGACAGGGGTGCATAAATGAGCCCCTGTCCGCCTCAGCTTGCCTCTGGCGGGGACGAATTTCCCCGGAGGAAATTACCATTGCACACGAGCACTATTTTGTGCTTGCGTGCAATCCCGCTCCCTGCCCGCGCACAGCCAATCACGCAAGGGCAGGAGCTGTCAATCTCCTCGGTCGGACTAGACCGCAGGGATTGAATTTGGCCACCTTCATCTGATGACAGTTGCTTGTTAAATACGGCGAGCAGGTTCTTGTGAGAACTTGCAGTCGTAGGGGCTTTGATAAATCTAGCCCTTGATAAATACGGACTGCAGGTTCTCTTGTGTCTGATGACCTCTGCTTGATAAATACGGACTGCAGGTTCTCTTGTGTCTGATGACCGCTGCTTGATAAATACGGACTGCAGGTTCTCTTGTGTCTGATGACCGCTGCTTGATAAATACGGACTGCAGGTTCTCTTGTGTCTGATGACCGCTGCTTGATGAATACGGATTGCAGGTTCTCTTGTGTCTGATGACCGCTGCTTGATAAATACGGACTGCAGGTTCTCTTGTGTCTGATGACCGCTGCTTGATAAATACGGACTGCAGGTTCTCTTGTGTCTGATGACCGCTGCTTGATAAATATGGACTTCAGGTTCTCTTGTGTCTGATGACCGCTGCTGACCGCTGCTTGATAAATACTGGCTGCAGGTTCTCTTGTGTCTGATGACCGCTGCTTGATAAATACGGACTGCAGGTTCTCTTGTGTCTGCTGACCGCTGCTTGATAAATACTAACTGCAGGTTCTCTTGTGTCTAATTACCGCTGCTTGATAAATACTAACTGCAGGTTCTCTTGTGTCTAATGACCACTGCTTGATAAATACTAACTGCAGGTTCTCTTGTGTCTAATGACCGCTGCTTGATAAATACGGCCTGCAGGTTCTCTTGTGTCTGATGACCGCTGCTTGATAAATACAGACTGCAGGTTCTCTTGTGTCTGATGACCGCTGCTTGATAAATACAGACTGCAGGTTCTCTTGTGTCTGATGACCGCTGCTTGATAAATACAGACTGCAGGTTCTCTTGTGTCTGATGACCGCTACTTGATAAATACAGACTGCAGTTTCTCTTGTGTCTGATGACCGCTACTTGATAAATACGGACCGCAGGTTCTCTTGTGAAAACCTGCAGTCGTAGGCAGGCTAAGACTTTGATAAATCGACCCCCATGTATAGAGCACTATGAGCTTTGATAAATTGCTCAGTTCTCAGTATTGATTGATGGATTACAGTGGGAATATTGAAGTCAGATGAATAATGTATCCTTTATAATTATTATATTCAGTCGAAAAGGTTTTTTTATCGCATTTATATTGACAATATTTGATTCAAAATATATCTCTTATTTGAAACACATTAATAAACAGATTGTTTTATATACAGTAAAGCATTTATGGTATTAATGCATTAATAGTTTTACATAGTGTACTATAAATTGAAGGGGAAAACATGGAATGTGTTGATAGCTGTCATATGATTCATGTAAATTAAATTGTTGCAGAAATACTGTAGACCCTTTGTTTTACTTTATCTATTTCTGAGATTGGATGAATGATTATTTGAAGCATAATTAGTGCTGAAAATGTTACAATATATAAATTCACTGTTAAATGATATAAAAGGAATTTAGTAGTCAAACAACTTTCCGGTTTATTTCTATTATCAAGTTGGCTTCATTTTCTTGGTATCCTTTTTAAAGGAGCAGCAATGCACTACTGGGAGCTAGCTAAACACAGGTGACCCAAGAGGCATATATGTGCAGCCACCAATCTGCAGCTAGATCCCAAAGTGCACAGCTGCTCCTCAGCCTACTTAGATATACTTTTCAACAAAGAATCTAAAGAGAACTAAGCAAAGTTGATAATAGAAGTAAATTGGAAAGTTGTATAAAATGCTCTATCTAAAACATCTATGTTTTATTTTCACTTTACTGTCCCTCTAAAATGTCCATACAATTCATTAACAATATCAATGTTTAGCACAAATGACAATGTTTTGCAAATCAGGAACAGAACACTTTTACACCTCTTGAAAAGTCTGGTGAAATCCATATTCTTTGTAATATATGCTGTGGTAAATTAAGGACAGATGTAAATGTGCTTGTGCAACAATCCTTCTGTTAGCAATTATAGTTTGTTCTTGATCTGATGGCAATTAAATAGCCAACACCCTAAAATGAATATTCAGAGCTATTAAAGGGACATTATTGCACTGTTGCTTGCATATGACTGTGTTTAACCCCTGCAAATGAGTTAAAGGGATTTTAAACACTAAATCCATTTTTATAAGCATCGTATTGGGGTTATTCCACACCTTCCGCTAGTTATGAGTACCACTATGTTAAAGGACCACTCAATGCAGTAGAACTACATAATTGACAAGTACATGATAAGAAGACAATGCAGTAGGACTTACTCTACTGCTTATTTGAAATTCATATTTATTTTTTCTCCCATTTTCTGGCCCTCTGTATCATGTGACAGACATCAGCCAATCACAGACTAGTATATGTATACCCTGTGAACTTGTGCAAATGCTCAGTAGGATCTTGTTTGCCAGAAAGTGTGAATATAAAAAGACTGTGCAAATTTTGATAATGGAAGTAAATTAGAAAGTGTTTTAAAATTGCTGCTCTATCTGAATCATGAAAAGTTTAACTTGAGTGTCCCTTTAAACATCTGTCTTTCACTATATTCCAGTGCTAATGTGTTTGTCCCTGTGCTGCAACTCTGCTTCAGATACCTGCAGTGTAACTTAGGTTTCAAAATGGCAGCACCCATGATTAGAGAGAGGTGTAGGAAATGTGTTTAGCGTCCCTTTAAACACTAAATACATTTTATAAGCTTAGTATTGAGGTAATTCCCCACCTCTCTCTGGTCATGGGTGCAGCCATGTTGAAATCTTTTACCAAATTTGGTACTGACCTGTTTGTGTATGTGCAACAACCCTGCTTCAGATTCCTACAGTAAAACCTAGGTTCCAAAATGGTTGCACTAATGATAAAAGGGACACTGAACCCAATTTTTTTCTTTAATGATTCAGATAGAGCATGCAATTTTAAGCAACTTTCTAATTTATTCCTATTATCAATTTTTCTTCGTTCTCTTGCTATCTTTATTTGAAAATCATGAATGTAAATCTTAGCAGCCAGCCCATTTTAGGTTCAGCACCATGGATAGCGCTTGCTTATTGGATGCTGACATTTACCGACCAATAAGCAAGCATAACCCAGGTTCTCAACCAAAAATGGGCCGGCTCCTATGCATCACATTCCTGCTTTTTAAATAAAGATAGCAAGAGAACAATGAAAATTTGATAATAGGAGTAAATTAGAAAGTTTCTTAAAATTGAATACTCTATCTGAATCATTAAAGAAAAAAATTGGGTTCAGTGTCCCTTTAATCATTAGTGCAACCATTTTGGAACCTAGGTTTTACTGCAGGAATCTGAAGCAGGGTTGTTGCACATACACAAACAGGTCAGTACCAAATTTGGTAAAAGATTTCAACATGGCTGCACCCATGACCAGAGAGAGGTGGGGAATTACCTCAATACTAAGCTTATAAAATGTATTTAGTGTTTAAAGGGACGCTAAACACATTTCCTGCACCTCTCTCTAATCATGGGTGCTGCCATTTTGAAACCTAAGTTACACTGCAGGTATCTGAAGCTGAATTGCAGCACAGGGGCAAACACATTAGCACTGGAATATAGTGAAAGAAAAGAAAAAAATTGTGTTTAGTGTCCCTTTAAGAGTGAGGCTATGTTATTAATTTAGTGTTTAGTGTCCCTTTAAAGAACCATTAAATACAGTAGAATTGCATAAGGAACATTTGCATTATACAAAAAGAATGCAATAGCTCACACTCTGAATTTTAAATGAGCAGTACATTTTTTCTGACAAATATAAAAGTTACTTCAATTTGCCTGCTCTCTGTGTCATGTGACAGCCATCAGCCAATAACAGATTCATATACATATATTTACACTGTATACGTAACTCTTGCACATGCTGAGTAGGAGTTGGTGCCTCAGAAAGTATGCAAATAAAAAGACTGCACACAAGTAAATAAAGAAAGTAAATTGAAAAGTATCTTAAAACTGCATAATTTATCTGTATACTGAAGAGTTTAATTATGTAGAAATAAGACAGACCTATATGATATAGGCAGAAGTGTTTATTCTGGATAAAGTAAGGCAGGCTTGTCATTGCAGCCAACTATAAAGAGCCAGTATTGGATATACTGAGACACAAAATGTCAATAATATTGATTTGATTATAATACAGCAGCAAAAAATATTGAGCTGCTATTAAATAACTTACCAGTAACTGAACTGCAGTAGGATTCAAAAATGCCATTTTTTTCCACTAGAGGGCAAAGTATTCAAATTATTCTAAACAAATCTGCAAAGAAAAAAAAAAAAGCTTTGCACAACCAACATTGTTATATTAATTTACTTTATAACCTCTAAACCTCTGCCTGTTTTTAAACCCCTGCAGGCCACCTCTTATTTAAAGGGACAGTCAAGTCCAAAAATAACTTTCATGTTTCAAATAGGGCAAGTAATTTGATAGTTTTTCACCACTAGAGGGCATTAGTTCACATTTTTCATATAGATAACATTGAGCTCATGCACGTGAATTTACCATGGAGACAGCTCTGATTGGCTAAAATGCATGTCTCTCAAAAGAACTGAAATAAGGGGCCAGTCTGCAGAATTTTAGATACAAGGTAATTACAGAGGTAAAACGTGTATAATTATAACTGTGTTGGTTATGCAAAACTGGGAAATTGGTAATTAAGGGATTATCTATCTTTTAAAACAACAAAAATTCTGGTGTTGACTGTCCCTTTAAGTGCATTTTTTTAATCGGCTTTATTGAAAGTAGAAATTATATTTTCATATGTTGAGGAGATGCAGATCCTATTGTTGGAACAATTTGATAGCATTGTAATATATTAAGCTAATTCGGTTTTGTTTATAAACAAATAAATCAACATAAACTAAAACAGTAATAACAGAATTAAATTGTTTCTTATCCATCATCATAATATGTCTTGTTTCCTATAATTGGTGTTTCTATTGTAATTATTGAGAAAATTGAGCAGAAGTCAAACTGCATATGAGTAGATCGTTTGTGTCTTAGGTTTTAGTATTTGTGGTTTGACCTAGTTATTTTTAAGGTATGACTCCCAAGTCGTCAACATTTCAGCATAAATATCCATTCTATCTTGTTTCATAAAGTACAATTCTTCTAGCAATAACAATTCAGAAACTCTTTGAGTCCACATCTTTTCTTTTGGCCGGTCTTTGTCTTTCCAGTTCTTTGCTATCAAGAACTTGATGCTGTTGTTCATTATAAAGAATAATTTAAAGAATGGCTTGTACTTTAGTTTGGGGGATTTATTCAAAAGCCAGATGAGAGGGTCTAGGGGGATTTGGATTTCTAATACCTGTATGTCCTCAATTTCTGTAATGATAGATCTCCAAAAGTTTTGTATGAATGTAAACCACCACCACATATGAGCCATGTCGCTACCGACGTGGCCACATCGGCAGCATTTATTTTTCGTTCTTTTGAATAAGCGGTGTAATCTCCTAGAGGTATAGTACCACCTATGTAGAATTTTTAGGTTAATATCTAGTGTTGTAGATGATATAGAGGTTTTAAGAGAAGATTGGATTATTATTGAAGATAACTGTGGTGTAATAATTATTCCAAGGTCTGATTCCCATCTTGCAAAGTATTGCATTTAGTAGCCAGGAAGTGGGGTACTAAGAATTTTGTATAAAATTGGCAATGTATGTCGTATTGGGGGTTCTCTCACCCACAATTGTTCAAATTTTGTTAGCGGTCTGGTCATATTTCTATGTTGCTGGTGTGTTGTTACAAAATTATATGCTCGTCTGTAGGTTAACAAATTTTTAAAACATGTAAATCCCTGTGTCAGGGTTTTTCCCCTGCTTTGTTTGCCATGTGCTGCTGGCAGCCATATTACTCACCTCTGTTACTGAATCTGGCACAGAGTGTGTGATGCTGCTCATTTCCTGCATGCACTCTTATGGCCAGACTGGTGAACATCATCCATGTGAGACAGGTTGCAGTCTCAGAATTGTGATGTCATCACTTATTATTTAAAGGACCTCTGTTCAGTATGCTTTGCCCTTTGAGTTGTCTCAGACCTGTTTGTGAGTTCCTGTGTATTACCTAGCTAGTCTGACGTCTCTTCTGGTTCCTGATCCCTAGCTTGTTCCTGACTCTGCTGTTCTCCTTGTTCCTGATTCCTGCTCGTCTGACTACTCACTTTGGCTCTTGACTTTTTTTTTTTTCCCATCAAATAATTTTTATTATTTTCAAAAACAAAAACAAAACAAGTGTACAAGAAAATCACCAACAGTAGTGAAAAGATAATGGCCACATGTGCCAATAATATTGAAGTTAAGGCATAAGATCACATTTAAACCCAACCGAGACAGCTCAAACCAGATCACAAAAAGTCTCTTAAAGATATATGCTAGTTAATCAAGTCTCACTAATTCGGTTATCAATGATAGATTCCCCCACAGTCATAGTACCATTATTTTGCTTGTTCCCAGATGAAAATTATATCCACAATAACATCTTTCTTCCCTTTATACACATAATACATTTTTTCTAATTCAAGCATATGACTCACTTCATTTATCCACATGTTGTACGTAGGAGGAGCAGTTTTTTTCCAAAATCTAGGAATTAAGCGCCTAGCACAGCTAGGCATACAGTGCAACAGTTTCTTTCGGTATATGCATGGTATTTTAGGGGTATCACTCAGAAGCACCAGACTTGGGGTGAATGTAATGGGCCTTCCTAGCACTCTGTCTACATGTTTATTTATATAGTCCCAATAAGAACGAAGAAGCGAACAAGACCACCAAATGTGCGAGAGAGTACCCACCTCCCCGCAATGTCTCCAACATAGTGAAGAGGAATTAGGGAAAATGCTTCGTAGGCGATGGGGAGTTAGATACCACCTCGAAAGTAGCTTATAGTTCATTTCTACCATCACCAGTGACAGGGATGATTTTTTAGTTGCAGAAAAAATATGAAGCCATTGGGCGTCTGTAATTTCTACATTTAGTTCTTTTTCCCATTTTGTGATGAATGTTGGTTTCTTGCTAGGGAAGGTACCTCCAAGCAATTTATATATTATAGATACATGGGACTTAGTAACTGAGGTAGATGTGCATAATGTTTCAAAGAGAGTCAAGGGCCTTGTAAGATCAGTCTTATAAGCACTAGTGAAAATGGCATGTCTAATTTGCAAATATGGGAACCATAAATGAAAAGGAGCACCCAAAAGTTGGTGTATGTCAGCTTGGGACTTAATAAGTCAGTTTTGTAGTACCATATGTGGTGGCAGGGGGAAGGAATGGGACTGTAACATCAAGGGATTGTTAAGCAAAGGGGATAGAGGAGAAATCCGTGTCGAGATCTGTTTATCTTCAGATAAATTTTTATCCCATATCCTAAGAGTGGTAGCAATATAATAATTTCCCCATATTTCTATAGGTCTCTGTCTACATGGTATCCTGCATTGGTCACCCAGGGTCAGGCCACCAGTCAAAAAGGTTTCTATTTGTGTCCAGGGCTTCCCTGCGGGGGAGTGTTTCCAAGCAACTATACGGGCAATGTGGACCGACTTGTAATAATTCATTAAATTCGTGGAACCCAAACCCCCATCTTCCTTATGTAAAAATAAAGTACTCCTAGCTACTCTGGGTCTCTTGTTATCCCAGATAAATGTGTCTAGCATTTTTTGTTGTTTTATTAGATACTGCAAAGGGGGGAAGTATCGCTGAAGAACCTGAAACAGATATAGGTATTTAGGGAGGAGATTCATTTTGATTACATTAATGCGTCCCATCCACGAAAGATGGCCCTGTTTACTCCAAAGCTCTAATGACTTGCTAGTTTCCAATTGAAGGGGTATGTAATTAAGGTTAAACAATTCCGCATAGTTAGGTGAGATGGCAATCCCTAAGTAGTGTATTTTATTCGTCGTTTGAAATGAGGTATGGCTTGCAATAAACTGTAACTCGCCCTCCACAAGGTGTATTGGCATTAGCATTGATTTTTCCATATTAACAGAAAAATTTGAGACTAGTTTATAATCCTCCAGCTCATGAAGTAGGGCAGGGATAGAAGTAAGCGGGGAGCGTATTGTGAATATAATGTCATCAGCATATAGGAGACATTTTTGATGGATCTCTCCAAAGGAGACTCCTCGAATAAGAGGGTTGTTTCTAATTCGTGCAGCCAACGCCTCCACTGCCAAAGCAAAAAGCAGCGGAGAGAGGGGTCATCCCTGATGAGTGCCGTTATTTATATAAATTGCTTGTGAGAGTGTGTTATTTGCACTGACTCACGCTGATGGGCCCGTATAAAGTGTTTTAATGCGGGGAAAAAAACGGTAAATATTTATTTATTCTTGTAGCTATCAGTTTGGCGTACAGTTTAATGTCTATATTTATTAAGGAAATGGGGCGGTAGCTGGATACTTTATCACTAGGCTTATTTGGCTCGGGGATGACAGAAATAGTGGCTTCCAGAAGGGATGGGGTTAATTGTCCCTCCTGATCTAAGGACTGATACATACTTAACAGAGGAGGACAAAGTAGGGACTTAAACTGATGATAAAATTTAGGTGTAAACCAATCTGGGCCTGGGGCTTTGCCCTGGGGGAGGTTTTTGATAGCCAACATAAGCTCCTGGGCTGAGAACTTTTCGTCTAGCGCCTCACAGTCTGTTGCAAGTAATGTAGGGAGTTGAACTTTGGATAAGTAACTGTTAATCTTAGCAAGTTTGGATTCCGTATCTAGGGATGGGAGGTTGTACAGTGTAGAGTAATATTGCGCAAACTGATTAACAATGTCAGCATTAGTGGTATAAGTTACACCCTCAGTGTCTGTTATTTTATCTATGAAGGTTTATAACGCTTCTTCTTCAAGGACCTAGCAAGGAGACGCCCCGCTTTATTCTCAATAAAGAATTTAGATTTGGACGCTAAAGCCCGCATGTGGGCATTTTTAATTAGATATTGGTGTATCTCTTCCCTAGCCTGTTGGGATTTCTGTAGGAGTAGTTGGGATTGCGGACTCCGCTTCAGTTCCCTTTCACAATTATTAAAGTTAGAGGTCAGTGAGGAAAATTGGGCTCCTCTTTGTTTACGTTGTCTATGTGTGTGCCCCATTATCACCTCCCTGATAAAACACTTATATGCTTCCCAATTGTTGGTTGCTGAGGTAGCCAAGGGGGCATTAAAAGAGAAGAACTCAACTGTCTTTTCTGCTAAGTACTTTGTGATCAATGGGTCCAAGAAAATCTGGTCGCTCAGTCTCCAGTTTTGTTGATATTGTGGCTTGGTTGTCCACTGGAAGCTGGAGCACACCATACTGTGATCTGATCAAGCAGTGTGAAAGAGTCTTGATTCACATAGCGAGGAAAATGTCTGCTGCTCACAGAAAATATAGTCTATGCGAGTGTATGAGTGTTGTGGGTTTGGCTCCTGACTTTTTATTATTTTTTGTTATTAATAAAGGTGTGATTATTTTTTCACTTCTCGTCTCAGTCTGATTTCTGGCACCCTGACACCCTGTTGTATTAGGTTTTCCTGGGATTTAATGTGTTCTTGTTCTATAAGCCAGAATATCGGGAATTCGGTTACATGTGTAGGATATTGGTGTATTAATATGTGTGTGCCCAAGTTTAATTCTTTATAATATATTAACAAGGTAAGAGGGGAAGGTCTGGACGTGAGGTGAGGAAAGTGGAGCATAACTTTATCTCATGTTTTATATGTTTCTGATATGATCGGGTTGGAATTGTGTAGTTGTGGGTCTGATTTAGTCAGAGACCAGCATGGCCTAGTCATGCTTGTGCAATGTGAAATATGGTGTTCTAGAAGTACCCATCTTTTATGATTTTTGTGAATGTTCCAGTCTATTATGCGTTGTAGGAAAATGGCATTTCTAGAATTAGCTAGATCAGGTAATCCCAGCCCTCCCTGTGTTTTGGGTGTGGACATGTTTTTTTTTATTAATTCTGGGATGTTTTTTATTCCAGGTGAAGTCTCTGAATGCTTTCTGTAGTGATATGATGTACTTCAATGGTAGTGGTATTGGTATTGTTTGTAGAATATATAAAATCCTTGGGAAAATATTCATTTTTATTAGGTTTATACGGCCCATCAAAGATAATTGTTTGGATCTCCAGCTGGATAGATCATTGATTATATCTTCTTTTATTTTGTTATAATTAAGTTGGACTAGTTTTTCTATGGATGTGGTTAAGTGGATACCTAGGTATTTAAGGGAGTTTGGGTTCCATTTAAAAGGGGTCATTTTTGGTGCCAGTTCAGCTTTGAGTATTGGTAGAGTAATGTTCAGAATTTCAGATTTAGAGTCATTAATAAGGAAGTTGGAGTATAAATTAAACGTTTGAAATTCATGGGTCAATATTGGTAGGGAGATCTCATAATTTGTGAGTGTGAGTAGAATATCATCTGCAAACAGGGATATAGTATAATTTTGGTCTCCTATGTGTATACCCGATATGTCTGGATGTGATCTGAACTTCTCAGCTAGTGTTTCAATTACACAAGTGAAAAGTATAGTACCATTCTGTAATCTGGTATGAATCAGATAGAAGTCCATTTATATGAACTTTGGCATTTGGCTCGGAGTATAAGGATAATATGCGAGCTATGATGTCTTAGCCAAATTCCATTGCCTCTAAAGTTAGCTTAAGAAAGTCCCAGGCCACACGGTCAAAGGCTTTTCCACGTCAGTGGATAGGATAATTCATGGTATTTTATGTTTCTGAGCATGAAATATTATGTTTAAGGCCCTGACCGTGTTATCCTCTGCCTCTCATCCTGGTATGAATCCTACTTGGTCTAAATTGATACGTTCAGGTAAGACGGTATTTATTCTATTTGCTAGCATTTTGGAAAATATGTTTATGTCTGTGTTAAGAAATGATATGGGTCGATAGCTTGATGTCTACTCCGGTGGTTTGTTTGCTTTTAATATTGCAGTTATATGAGCTTCAAGAGAGTGTTTCGAGAATGGGTGTGAGTTATCAATGTAATTAAAATATGACAGCATGTGGGTCGCTAAATGTTCTATATGGATTTTATAATATTTATATGTGAACCCATCAGGGCCTGGGGATTTGTGAGATGGAAGGTTTTTTATTACTTTTTGAAGATCTTCTAGGTAGAAAGGTTCGTCTAAATTTTCTTTTTTGGATTAGGGTTAATTTGGGTAATTTTAGTTTGGAGAGGTATTCTCTGAGGTTTTGTGCTCTGGCTTTGGTAGTGTTATTATTAATCTGTGTGGCTTTGCCCAGATTGTATAAGTTATGGTAATATTTCCGTAATGTTTCTGCGATATCGTGGGATGAGTTTTGTGATTTTCCTTTGTGGTCTTTTATATGTAAAATGTAGGAGGAGTTAGATTTTTTTTTTTATGTAGCGTGCCATTAATCTTCCTGGTTTGTTTTGTTCTATGTATGTTTGTTGTCTTAAGAACAAGCTGCTAAGAGGAAATATTTGGATTGGAGGAGTTGCAGGGTATATACATTTTTAGGGTCCTGTTTTTGTGAATTTTCTAGTTGCGTGATTTCATTTATGAGATTAGCTTTTCCTTCTCTCTTTAGTTTATTAATGTGAGCTTTCTGAGTATCAGGGTGCCAGGAATCAGACTGAGACGAGAAGTGCAAAAATAATCACACCTTTATTAATAGCAAAAAATAATAAAAAGACCACAAGTCAAATCACAAGCCAGGAGTCAAAACCAGAGCTGGTAGTCAGATGAGCCGAGTCAGAAGCCAAAGCGAATAGTCAGACGAGCCAAGTCAGGAGCCAAAGCGAGTAGTCAGACGAGCCGGAATCAGGAACAAGGAGAACAGCAGTAAGGAACAAGCCAGGGATCAGGAACCAGGAGGGACGTCAGACAGCCAGGTAATACACAGGAACAGGAACTCTCACAAACCGGTCTGAGACAACGCAAGGGCAAAGCATACTGAACAGATGCCCTTTAAATAATAAGTGATGAAATCACAATTCTGAGACTGCAACCTGTCTCTCAGAGTCAGCAAGAGAGGTGAGTAAAATGGCTGCCAGCAGCACATGGCAAACAAAGCACACAGAGCTATTAAATTTCCTCGTATTTCCTCGTATTACGCTTTTATGTGCTTTCCAGTTTTGAGGGGAGGTGTCATTTTGGTGGTTTTGTTGAAAACATTTTATTATATTGTTTTGAAGCTTCATTTGGAGCTCATATTTTTTTAATAAGTTTTCATCAAGTCTCCAATTGAAGTTTCTTAGGGGTTTAGATTACCATAGGAAGGAGCTTTTGACTCCGGCATGATCTGACCAAGTGGCTGGAGTTATGTTTGCAGTTTGGAATAAACTCATGCTAGTGATGTCTGTGAATATGTAATCTATTCTTGTGTATACTTTTTGTGGGAATGAATAAAATGTATAATCTTTGATTGATGGGTGTAGAGTTCTCCATACATTAAGACATGTAATTTATTTAAGTATATAATTGGTTTTAGTGATACAGGCAGACGACGTGGATGTTTTTTTTTTGTTGTTGAGCAGTCTAATTCTGGATTCAAGGGAGTGTTTAGATCGCCTCCTATTATTAATATGCCTATTTGGTGTTCTAAGATTATATTGGATACATGTTTAAGGAATTTATGTTTGGTGGCTGGTGCATATATAGAGACTATAGTGATTGGCCGACCGTATAAAAGGCCTGAAATGAGAAGGTATCTCTCATCTTTGTCTTTAATTGTTGTTATTTCATGGAAGGGGATGTTTGCTTTAATTATAATTCCTACTCCTTGAAAAAAAATTTTGGGTGTGAAGCGTAGTATGCTTTGCCATATTTATAGTGAAATGTTTTGGTTTCCCTGTCTTTGAGAAAGTGAGTTTCATGTAATAAAACTATATCGCCTGAGTGGCGTTTGAAGTCTGCTATAGCTGTGGATCTTTTCCTAGGAGAGTTTAGGCCCTTGGAATGGATAGTTATAATGTTCAAAAGGTTGTTACCTTTGTGGTTGTATGTTTGTGGAGTCATAAGAGATTTGATTGGAATATGTGAGAATTTTATTTGGGGATAAGTATAATCCACCGTCTGGTGAGATATTAGTCAAATATCTGGTCTGATGGATAGACACTAAACATGAAATAAAAACTTTAACAATACATAACATGTAAAACTTAATAACAAAAAAAACAATTACAATGTTTAAACAAATAGAAGACATATCTCATATGGAGAGATGAAAAAAAAGAAATATGGGGGGAAGCCTCTCCTCCCCATCGCCTTGGCAAGTTTGCCTATATATTATATTTATTATAGAGTCCAGAGTTCAGCCATCAATTTAGTATTATTTTTAAAAATGATTTTTATTGAGGTAGCAAGAACATACAAAAACAAAATCATATAATTGTCATGGCAACACGCCTATATACATACATCAAGACTCATACATCTAATACATAGGCATGTCCTAGAAACCATAAATAACAATAAATTCTCACCAGAGGAAGATGTAATAAGCCATGAGTGGCACCTCTTTTTACACATAAACATTTTAACTTGGACAAACCAAAAATAACTTAATAAGTGATAATTATGAGACCTAGCTTTCATATAAGGACTCTGAAAGGGAAAAGGTAGGTCTTTGTGTGTCCACATCATAAACTTCAGATCAGAAATCAATGCATCGTAGCACAGAAATATATATATATATATATTGTTAGCCACCTGGTTCTCAGTCTCCCTTCAGAACAATGGGAGGTCTATATAATTTCTTCAAATACCTATTGTACTAACATCCAAGTGGTTATGGAAAAGTTCGCATTGGTAAAGGAAATGCATTCCGAGGCAACAGGGCAGAGAATATTCTTCCATTGTGCGGATATATTCAATGATATCCTTGACCATTCGAAATGAGATCTGGGAAGTTCCCAGCCAGTTTCTTGCTTTGGCCAACTTTGTGGCCAGAAGAATGATGATGCACAATATCCTCTCAGGTTGGGTCAGTTTTCCCAGCCCTAAATGAAAAAGGGCAGTATATGGTGTCAATTTGCGAAGTAAACCAAATTGATTTAGTACCCTCTCTACCTGACCCCACCACTTCCTTTAGTCTACTGCAGCTCCACCATATGTGGAGGTGAGATCCCCTCCGGCCACATCCTCTCCAACATTTGTGGGACTTCTGGGGGAACATCTTATGTAATTGAACTGGGACCCTGTGCCAACGCAACACTAGTTTAATAAATAATTTGTATAAAGTGACACAATGTATCGCTGCTCTCGTAAATTGTATGGCTTTTTGCCACTCTATTTCCGTGTGTGCCTGCCCCATTTCTCTTTCCCACTCCAGGACATGGAACACTTTCACAGTGTCCAGTAACACTTGATAGTGGATTGTCAAGGCCTTAAGAAGTTGCTTGCCAGCAAGCCACCTTTTTCCCATTGAGTAATTTCTCTAAGTTTATCCTTCTGAAATCCCCACGCCAGAATCGTAGAAATTAATCTAAAATATTCAAAGTGGTGTTTCTTAGGGATATCCACGCTTAACAAATCAGAAGCCTGTGTCACCCAAGCTGCCCCCATCTAGTGTCCTCAGCCGGCATCCCCCAAGCCACTATGTGGGAGAGCATGGCTGCTTTATAGTAACTACGAACGTTAGGAGCTGCGAGCCCCCCACTCAGGACTGGTTTTTGCAGCTGTTGCATCGTGATCCGTGGGGGTTTACCCTGCCAGATAAACCTGTTTATCACAGATTGGAAGTGGTTCAAAGTATAGTTCGGGATCAACAGCGGGATGCACTGAAAAAGGTATATGGCCTTGGGTAATAGCATCATTTTTACTGACTGAATTCTCCCTATCCACGAGATCTCAAATTTGGACCATTTAGCAGTAAGATTTTCAAATTCTTTTAGGAGTGGGTCATAATTGGCTTGAATCACGTTTTTAGGGTCAGATGAGAGGATGTCCCACAGGTGCTTTAGTTGGCTTGTAGACCAACTGAATGGGTAAATCCCCTTGAGACTAGAGAGCCTTGCTGAGGGAAGATTTAAGGCCAAAGCCTCCGTTTTTGTGTAGTTAAGCTTATAGTAAGATAAATTCCCGAACCTTCTAAGAATCCCGAATACCGCCGGTAATGAGGTCTCGGGCTCTGTAATAAGTAGGGTAAGGTTGTCTGCAAATAACGCAAGCTTCTGTAGGGTGTCATGTATCAATGCACCTTGTACCGCGCTCGCCTGTCTGATCATAGCGGTCAAAGGCTCAATGACAAGTACAAAGAGAAGGGGCAAAAGCGGGCACCCCTGTCTGGTCCCGATCATGATGTCAAAGGGCTTGGAACAAAATCCTTTTCCCCTAATCCTTGCCGAGGGATCAGAATATAGAGCCATAATGGCTGTGATAAGATAGGCTCGGAACCCAAAGACTCTCAGGACCTCCACCATATACTCCCACCATACCCTGTCAAACGCTTTTTCTGCGTCTAATGACAGGGCAACTAGTGGGAGCCCCAAGGAAGCAGACTCAGTAAATATATCTAGTAATCGGCGCGTGTTATCCGAACCTTGCCATCCACGGATGAACCCTACCTGGTCTAAATGGACCAAAGAGGGGAGTACCCTACTCATCCTATTGGCCAGTATTTTTTAATATATCTTCATGTCCACATTTATCAAGGATATAGGCCTGTAGCTTTTGCAACGGCTTGGATCCTTACCCAGCTTGGGAATGGTCACGATCTCCGCCTCCAAATATTCCTTGGGGAAATACCCTGTCTTGAAGGCCAAATTGAAAATGGAGACCAAGGTGGGGCTGATCTCTACTGAGAGCTTCTTGTAGAAAATGGAGGTGAAACCATCGGACCCCAGAGCTTTATGTAATGTTAGGTCTTTGATCACCTGGGACACCTCATCAAAATTTATTGGAGCGGATAGTAATTCTTCCGCCTCAGCGGAGACCGTAGGTAAGTTAAGGTCTTTTAGAGCTCTCATTATTTCCTCTCTAGGGAGAGTCTGCCTCTGTTCCGAAGACGATATTTGATAACGTTTACTGTAATAATACACAAAAGCTTCTCCGATATCCTTGGGGGAATAGCATCTCCCCTCCCCTTTCTGGATATAGGCTATTCTACTCAGTAGTGGTTTTTTAGCGTAGCCTATTTGCTAACAGGCGATCTGCCCTGTTGCCATTGTGGTAAAACTTCATCTTTAAATATTTAAGATTCCTCTGGACTTTGTCCATTTCTAGGTCTCGGATACAGGCTTTCAAAGGTTGCCATTCCTGGATATCCAAAGAAGAGGTACCAGCCCTAGCCCGCTCCCTTACCATGACCAGTCTACTATAGAGCTGCGCCAGGTTTTCACCCCCTCTTTTCATGTTCTGTGATTCCCTTTTTATAAGGATACCTCTCATATAAGCCATCAAGGCCGACCAAACTGTGTAAATTGACGTTTCCCCATTTACATTAATCTTTAGGAAATCTAAAATTAGAACATCTTCGAACAAATGGTCTGGCAAACGCCATCACCTAGGCCCTTCCTGAGCGGCCGTCAGATCAAAACTGACCACATGCAGGGCACGATAGTGGAACCCCAAACCTTCTGCATCGCCCAGGGGTTGCAGAAGACATAGTCCAGCCTGGAGAAGGAAGAGTGTGGGGCAGAATAAAATGTATGGTCATGGGGGGGCGGAGCCAGCTTAGCAGCCGAGTGGTCGCACATCATTACAGCTCCGTACAGAATTTATCTTTTTATACCTAAATGACTACTTGGCATGACAAATTATACCTGAAACAGTGAGGCAGCAGTCAAGGGGGACTACATCTTACTGGTTGTGCAGCCAGGGACCAGAATTGCTGTGAGCGGTGTACTCTGTTAGTGGGGCGTTGGGTACAGAAATCACCAAGAAGCCGCCATCTTTCTAACCTTGTGGCACATTGGCGCCCTCACAGTTCAGACTTCTTTATTTCCTACTTCTATAGGCTTCTGTGACAAGTCAGCGGTGCTGCAAGCCTATTCCATTTCTCTCCCTCTTGCTACATAATACTCCAGGGTCTTAACAATCGACATCATGGAGGAACTATGCAACATAATAGAAGGGGCGTTCAGAGACGCAGAGAGAGAGCTCCTTCATATCTTACTGGGTTATGCCTCCTCTCGACACTCCTCTAGTGTGAACCGATTGAGCTTGGAGATGGAGTATCCAAGTGACCCAGAGGTATGTGAGAAGAGATATCAAAGAGCACCGCATGACTTACTGGGGTTGGAAGGAGCCCCGAAGGTGGAACACGTCGTGGAGCGTCGCTCAAGAAGCGCCATTACGGCCCTGCAGTCTTCCACCAGAGCAGTACCTACCTGCTACCTAATTATGCCGAAAGCAGTTTGCAAATGGGGAAGAGATAAAAAGCGGCTGGGGATACTTCTCCCTGAAGCTACAAATGTTGGGGCCTAGAGAGCGATTTTACTGAAGTGACTAACCTGCCCCTGGGATGTGCGCTGGACGTGCTCTCTGTAGCTGATGCAGTTTTGATGCTCCGCTGGGCTACCCTATCTGTTCTGACACAAACTCTCCATTTTCCCATATCCAGGCCAGAATGTCATTATACTGTTGTACAAGCAGCTGGAGTGGGTTAAGGTTCCTGTTAGGAGTGATTTACAGTTATGCACTATAAGAACTGATAGGGAACAGACTTCTACTAAATAGACTTTCACTGTAGTGTAGTTTATTGTTGTTACCCCTTTTATTACTTGATTAGCAATAGTTATGTATGCATGTATGTGTGTCAATGTGATTGCTCTTTTAGATTATGATGTATAATATAGTTAGTTAAATTGAGGCTGGACAAAGAATTATTTTAAGACCTAATTTAAATCCCACTTTTTTTTTTGTTAGAACATTGCAGGCTGTGTACCGCATCCCCTATATTAGATATACTTCCACAGGTATTTACCATTACTGCACTTCCCTGCTTGAATACTTCAGTTATATTCATTAGGCAGAAGCGAGTTTGTAGAGACTCTGGTTACTATACAGTCCTCAGGAGACACCTGTGTCCATTATAGAGTTATTAAATAGATAAAATGCTGTCCTAAGGGTGCTTACCTCTAATCTGTATATTTGGCCGGATCAACTATGACTAACTGATGTTACGCAAGGTTTTTAGAAAGATAGTTTCAGCTATCTACTACCACCCCAAACTCGGACCACTAATAGTTAACTCACCTGTTGCCTGGGTATAGGGCCTGTATCCAGGTGATGAGGTCAAAATACTACATGATATGGGGATATAGATAACCAACTTCTCTCTAGTTATGTCATGGCCGAATTTTTGGTCCACATCTTTTTAAGCCTTCTATACACATATATAGGATCTTTTTGTTTTAAACTAAAATGTAAGATTATATAATATTATTGGTGAAATTTCTGGTCAGAGATAATTGCTATTTATGTGTATGTATAATTTTGTGTTAGTTCTGCTATGGCAGTTAAGTATGGTTTGTATACCACTAGGATACAGTTTTGCCTGAATGTTTTGGTCTATTAAATTTTCAGATGGCCTAATTTTGTCATAGTTGTTCTGTTACTATAGTTTTGTGTCACTTATAGTAATATCAAGCAGGGTATTTGCATTGACCTTTACATTTTAATTATAGAACCTTGTCACACATAACAATGTTATTAAGAGAGGCCTCATTATTAGGGCAACCTCTATAGTATCTTGTTCTTCCTTGATGTTTGCCGCAGGCCCATGTGTATTCATACTCTCCACAGAGAAGTTACGGATAGGTACACCCTGTTTTCTGTATGAGAGAAGACCCTATAGTATAATCTCATATATACTGATCATTAAGATAACCTTAATAGTCCATATGATGATCTGACCTTAAGTTTTATTGTGATAGGGTGTAAATATATGCATAAATATGTTGGCTACATTTAGCTACAGTCCCTTGATAGTGCCTAACTTGCGGTCTCTATTCTATACTACAGGGGAATAGTTTTTAGTCATTTTATGTTTAATATCGAACTATACTTCATCTAGAGGTCCGCCCTATGTGTTTATATAGAGGTAAAATTAAAGAGACAAACTTTGCATATCTCTCTTAGGTGTTTAGAGAAAATATTGGCATTTGGGTCTCCATCTAGTTGCACTACTTTTTTCCTCCTGCAATTATGGTTCCCCTACTGCTGGCTTCGCCCTCCCTAAATTTATGTTTATTTAATAAACACAGAACACATATTCTAAAGATTCTTTCCCTTTAAATTTTTAATATAGTGTTACACTTATGAAGCCAATATATATAGCGATCATTTTAGATGGTTTGAGATCTTGAGATATATCCATAGTTCTAAAGTCAGACTGGATAGATGGTTTACACTATTGATGATATATGAAGGAGAAGGGATTATATAGATAATTTTATTCTAGATTATCTTGCTGCTAAAAGTCTATAGCCAGTATACCTTATATGAGGTGACATATATACCAATCAAGAGCTATTGACCAAAGAACAGCTATCCCCCTATATATTCTCAGGCCAATTGATCCTCTTGCATTTAATAGTTCTTATGCTTCTTCAGTTTTATAGTACCCTTATCCCCATTATATCCCTCCTAATATTCTGTTTATAATAGATGTGATGAAGGTCCTATTAGGGCCTTCCCTTCATATGGAGGTTGGAAAACCGAGGATTAACATTTGATATGGGTTTATTCTATTCTTCAGGTATTACTTTGAGTGCTGTATACGGTATTGTATTCCTTTTTTTTTTTTTGTATCTATTACTCATATACTTTAATGCTTGTATACCACTCCATTGTTCTGGAACACATTGCATGTGTAAATTTTGTTGCTTCATGTCAGATTACCTGTATGTTTATTTTTGATCCTCAATAAAAATTTATAAAAAAAAAGAAAAAGAAAATGTATGGTCACAAGGGTCTGGGTGCAGAGCCCTCCATATATCATGTAATTCATATTGGGCTGTCAAATTTCTGAACCTCTGAGATATAAAATCACTATTTCTATCCCTCCCCTGTGCTGAATTCCCCCTCCTATCTTTTTCAGGATCCCAGATCATAATGAAGTCGCCAGCCAGGAGGATGTGGCTTTGTTTTACTTTGTCCACGGTCAGGAGCAGCCTTCTAAGGAAATTAGCTTGGTTAGTGTTGGGCAAATACGTGACAACTAGAGTATACACTACACAATTTAGGCGGCACACACATATCACATAGCGGCCCGCTGAGTCACAGTCAGTATATATATGCTCATATGCTATTTGGTTTCCTATCAGAATCGTCGCCCCCTGGCCTTCTTATGAAAAGTGGATGAGATTGCAACTGGGTATTGTGATGATTTAAATCTAGAGGCTCCGTCATCAGTCCAGTAAGCTTCTTTTTGTTGGGGAGTTTAGGCCCTTAGTGTTTAGGGTACAAAGCTTCATGTCGGGTTTGCGGTATGGGGCAAAGGTGGGGAAGAAGAAAAAAGGGAGGGGTTTATAGCAGGGGAGTTTATAACAAGGGAAACCTGTTTAAAATGACTAGGTAGAGTGTTGTAGGAAATTAAGAGGCCCCTGTCGCCTCGGCGTGGCAGAGACTTCCAAACTCTGCCGTATGTATGCGGAGGGCTCAAAAGGTCCCCTAACCGCAAGTTGTGTAGTGGAGTGGGGGGGCGGAGCTAGCTGTAGACCCAGCCCCCCCCCCCAGTCAAATTGAGTTCAAACGAACTTAAATATTTAGATAACATCGTTATAGATATACATTTTGAATATAATTGTAAATCTAACACAATTGGAACGCAAACCTTTTAAACACACAGAGTATTCAGACCCACTTGTGATCATATATAGTATGTTAAATATGGACACATCTATATCAACCCAAGTCAACTCTAACATGCGCCCCAAGCCATACACAATTAATAAAATATAAGATATTAAATATAAAATATAGGGGGAAGGGGGCGGAGCTAACCGCCAAAGATGCAAGACGCACTGAGCTGGAGCTCCTACTAAAACTTTATAACATGGAACGTAGAATAGTTATATTCCCTCCAATTTACTAGTTCCTGAAGGGCAATAACATTGGAAGATCCCTGAGACATGCGGATAAAGACTCGGTGGCTAATTAAGAATTTTTGAGATGAAGATCTGAAGTGCAGCTCCCCGCCACACGCTGACCCGCCATCTTGGAGACGAGTGTGCTGCTATCGACATGGAAGCCCAAGACCTATATGCCAGTATTAAAGGCCTGTTGGAAGAACATGGGAGGAAACTCTGTGACAGGCTTGACGCTTTTACGGTCAAAATTCAAGCAGCACGTCTATGCAGCGCTACTCCTGTTGTGGATCACGGAATGGTACTGGAGCCACAAGATATCGCGGCACCTACAGATCCCTGGCCGGGTACTCCATTACTGATGCCGGCGGGGGCGGACCCAGGAGAGGGATTCCGCTCCCCCTTTGCAGACTCAAAAGGCCTGTATGTGCCCTGCTGGGAGCACTGCAAAAGTCTCCGGATGCCCCGGTCTGAGAGCCAGTGCCCTCCTGAGGTCACCCGGTCTGTCTGGTCCCGTTTGAATGTTGACGGGTTTGCTCGCATGCAAGTGGGGTAAGCTGCCTCTACAAGCTAGAACTGTGTATGGCTGAGCAATATTATTGGCACTGCGTGAGAAGATACTGCTCTGTGCCTCCTACCCAGAGGTTCCCTCCTTACTACAGAATATTAATGAAGGCATTTTGCCGGATCCCCATCTGAGGAGTGCCTCGGGCTTCTGTATATCTCCTGACACACTCCCTTGCTACTTGAAAAACCCACAGTCCTGCTCACCGCATGGTCCTTACCCTAGACCTGCCATCCCATGCAAGTTAGCTCACTAGTCAGTTGGGATTTAAGCTTACAGGACATTGAGATTATTATCACTGATGCCTGGTGACTATACTAGTACAACAAACTGGTGCTGGGGCACTGACTGTTACATATATCTTCTTATGAAGCCCTGGGTCTGCTTCAGCGTTGTAGCCTCTGCCTCAGTCAACGGGACATGGAAACACTTCTTCAATAATTTCCCTTGGGATTACAATTTACCTGTAACATTGCAGACCTGGCAACTACTTCCCCCACCCTAAAACATAGAAACACAACCGCTATATGTAAATAGTTTTATCCAGCGTTAGTCAAACTGAGCATTGCCTAGTGTGCCCTGTGGGCATTATCTCTTGTCACACTGACTACAAGGCGTAAGGTGTCGTTGCACTCATGAGAACGCATGGCCCGTTATTAACCAAGCCATATATTTGTAACATGGACCTTGCAAGCAAAAATAGAGAGATATCACTGTAGAAGGGGTGCAAAGTCAGCTAGACAAGACGATAAGTGAGACAGTTTAGGGGTAAAGCACTCTGAGGACCACAAGAGTAAATAGACATTAACCAATAACTGGCTTAGTGAAAATGTCTTTGATATACAAGTTTCTCTCCAAGGGTACTAGTGAAAATATATAAAGGTTTATGATACTTAAAATATTCCTAGACACCTGTTAGGCTAAGTATAATGTATTTTTTCTGTCAGTGAGGCACTGTCATAGCAGTATGGACCCTCAGGGTGCTTTCTTAGGAATAATTTTACGCTATGCGACACTCAGCCATATAAAAGTGTACAATGTATATGTGTAAGTGTTTATATACCCTACTGCATTACTGGTCAAATGTAGTGATATTGAATTGTAGAACTTTGTGTAAAACATAGTACCACTGACAGGTATGGAGCATCTTCATAGTTCATGTTAACCCCATCCAGGATAGGTGTATCTGTAATGTTGTTTAGACAATTTTTTACTCTCACCACTAATATACATAGGTTGTATGTTACTTGCTAATGAGGGCATATGCAGAAAATATAGGTTTGACTGGGTACTAGGTCCAATAAAGGGGACATTACTATTAGTTTTCACTCGCCCCCCCTCCTTCTCCCCCCCCTCTTCCTTCCCCCCCCCCCCCCCCCCCCCCACTGTGGGGTTAGGGATAAAACTATTTATCCTGCACATTTAATTTGTTGGCAGAGTTTCGTAGCTTTTGCTCTACCCGTAGAGCCATCATTGTAGTTTGTCCGCATATCAGTGTAAGAAGGCTCTCCGGACCATAACATGGAAGGACCTACTGTGCCTCCTTATATGTGTTTGAATGTTCACAGTCCAGTCTGTTCGAACGATTGTAATATAACTACCCTCATGTAAGCACAAGCAACCGTTAGGGTAGAAGAGAATGTAGCTGGCGATAATGGATTTAGATGTAAACAAAATGTATTGAAAGCCTGAAACTTAAAAATTACTACAGGCTCCATGATTACTGCTTTGCTGCCCCTTCAGCAGATATAACAGTACTATTAGTCTTGAGCCCTAATGTACTGCCCACGGTTCTTGTGCCTCCCATTTTGATGTTTCTCTAGCAGTGTGCGAGCCATCTACACATCAAATGTTATTAATCCTTATCTCCTTAATAGATGTGTACACCTTCATCTTTACTCCAGTTTTCTGGACCTACCCAGGGTCCTGGCAGTTGTGCGAAGGTCTATGTTCACTATAGGCCCAAAAGTGGTCTATCTCTCTCAAAAACCCTCTGATTGATACTTAAAGAGCATTGGGGTCCAAAAGTGGCCGCAGCCATTCCTGAGGTAAAAAAAGGAGGGAAGTTGATGTTTGCTCTCCAACCGTTATGTATGTACTATACTTTTCAACTTCGTTGTTAACCTGACTTATTATGTACAAGCTAATGCATGTTATTGCACATCTTTGTATCAACTTCTGACTTATGTTATATTGAGCAAACAGAATTTTGCTTTTGTATTTGTTGGTCCCTCAATAAAATAAAATAAAAAAAAAATATAGGGGGAAATGCAGTGCAATTTTAACTAGTACTTCATTTCTTTGTGTCCCCAACCGCCCACGACCCGTCCCTCCAGCAATCAGTCTCAAAGACACCAATACTGGCCTAAGGAGGCGAATATCATTATCATCATCGAGCTATGGGCAAACGTGAACACAAACTTCGCCCTAAAACCTTAGATGGAAAACATAATAAACATTTAGGCTAAGTGCATAGAACCAGTGTTTAAATATATTAAGGCACTTTCTCTGGCCCACAATTCGTGGTCACTTCCCCAAGCCACCTCAAACAGATGAGAGCAGGCCGCTCTCTTTGGTGCTGTCCTGTAACTAAAGACCTAACAAATAACCAAGGCATATGTGGATCAAATTTTAAAATATCTTCTCGTCGTGCCTTTTGTCAATATAATAAAGGGTAAATGTCATATACTTTAGGGTACAGTATTAACTGGCACATACCTCCCCTCAAAACACCTGAAATGGAAAACGTATTAAATAAGTGGACTTATGCATTTACAATCATCCAGGAAAGCACTTCAGCCCTTTTATAGACATGTGTCTTAGTTTCTGATGTCCCCATCCAGCACTATACCCCCTCTCTCACTATTTGTGGGGTCTAAAGCTTTCATCTCAGCCAAAAAGGCAGATTTTTCTTTTATTACTCTCCATTGCTAGATGTGGGCATATGGTCCCTCACACAACTGCAGTGGGAACTTGAACAGTCAGATTAAGCATGCAGGTGTGGCATTAAACAATTTAACTAGTATGATGAGCTGTGGGACGTCCAGCCCAATAACCACCTCACTCCTAAATACCTCAAGGTGTACTTAGTGGTATACGTCGTCTGATGTCAGTGGGTTAAGTATGACATTAATCAGTTTGACTAGTATGGTGAGCTATGGGAAGTCCAGCCCGCTAGCCACTTCTATTTTAAATGCCTCATGGTGTACCCAATGGTATCCAACTTCTGGTATCAGTGGGTCAGGCATTCAACAGTGGGTCCCCGGGGTTCCATTCTGGGGCGTTCACCCTTAGTTCTGGATTCCCCCTATGCAGATAAGCAGGGGCATCGGGTTAATTCCGGGGCATCCTTGGGGAGGCTGTGGGGGCCCGGTCTTGTTGGTCCAAGTGCCATGTTCTCAAGAGTTCCTGCCACTGACGGGGTGTTAAAATAGTATGTTGAGCTCCATCTTTCGTAGCTATTAGCTTGGTCGGGAACCCCCACCAGTACTTAATCTGGTTGTTTCTTAGAATTCTAGTGACCTCTGAGAAGCTTCTCCTCTGCGCCAGGGTATAGGAGGAGAGGTTTCGAAACAGGGAGACATCCTTAAATTGCCCACTAAGCTGTGGAGAGTGCAGCATGGCCTCATCAGCTTGTCTTTGTAGAAGTAATAGTGTAAGCGAGCTATGGTGTCTCTGGGCTTGCCAGGAGGGAGGTTCCTAGACCTTACCGTTCTGTGAATCCGATCTATTCTACCAGTGTCACCCATAGCTGGGCCCAGAATTGACTGGAATAGGCGTACTGCGTATTCTTCTAAGTCTTGTGGAGGAACCGTCTCGGGGATCCTCCTCAGCTGTACATTATTTCGCCTAGATCGGTCTTCCAGGTCTGCCACCTTCGCCTCCAGGGATGATACTTGATCCGCTAGACTTTGTGTTTGGCCGACCCAGTTAGCATGATCTACCATAAGATCCTTGTTTCCTTCCTATTATGTTGGTGCGTTCATTAATAGAAGAGATATCTCGTCTTGGATCTTCAAAGGATCTCTCCAGCTTATCAAAGCGCTTAGTAAGGGTCTGATTTTGATTTTCAAACATGCGCTGTATGGAGTCAAGTGGTAGAGCAGGGGCGTCCTCCTTGCTTCTCCCGGGAGAACCTGAACTGGAGAGCCTACTATCTAGGAGATCATCCAGTAGATCTGAGGTGAGAGACTGCTCATCTTTGGATCTGGCAGTATCTCTGTCCCTATGGAGATGAAAGTGATCCATCACGGTCTTCCTAGGACCAAAGATGCCTTTTTGTTTTTTCTTTGCTTGTTGCGACATGGTATGTTGTCAGTGCCTCTAAATAATACTCTAGATGTTATGGTCAATACTTAGATGTTATCTTCTTGAATTGGGAAGGGGGGGGGCACACAGGACCCTTTAAACTAACATTTAGTCGAGAGGTGTACCTAGGGTATGTAAAACTTTATGTATCGCAAGCAGGATCCTCCCTAGGAGGATATCCTACATATTCGCTATATATTTATGAGCAGTGAAGTATACACTCCTTCCTGACCCACACTTGAGAGAACACCTGCAATGTAACCCTCTCCTGGGGAGGTTGTCACCATAGGACGATGTGGGGAAAAGGGATGGGGATATGACCCGCTAACAACCACTCGGCGGGATAGGGAGGAGAGGGTACAGTGTACACCTAAAAAAGCAATGATACGTTAAGTAATATAGGGTGTTAGTCTCTCAGTTGTATAAACATTGAACAGGCAATAAGAGAGTGAGATTACAATCATGCACACAAAAAAAAATGACACTACACTTTGAGGGAATTACTCAAAGATACCTCAGCTGTCGCAGCAGCTATCTACCTATACATATATCTTGCAGAAAGAATGTTGAGTTCTGGGCAGTTTATGTATAAGTTACTAGTAAGGGCTTCTTCAGAGAAAGTCACTCCTGGGGACTCCCAAAAGGACTCAACAGGGCCCCCAAGTACTGCTATATCTTGTGAGGCACCTCTACCACCAAGTGTAAAAATTAAGAGATGTAGTACTCCTTACAGCTCAAGTGCACCTGGAGGGGGATGATAGGCAGCTCTTGGTGCCCAGTATGGCACTTTATAGGAGGCTGGGACAGTAGTTATAGGCCGGGGGCCCCTCTGGTAGCAGCAATAGGGGACAACCTTAAAGGGACAGGTTACTCAAAAATGTTTTCCCCTTTAATTTGTTTCCAATGATCCACTTTACCTGCTGGAGTGTATTAAATTGTTTACAAGTAGCTCATTTATCCTTATATTGGCATTTGAAATAGTTGATTTAGCTTGTGGTATCCCCACCTATTCTGAAAGTTTGTGGCCGCAGGTCCAAGCTATAGATAAGCTTTGTATACACAGCCAGCAGAAGAAATTACACTCCCAGTGGGATATAGCAGAGATAAGGTAATAAAATGTTGATTTTCCATTGTTTTCTCCAAGTACTGGTGATTGTTTTATTTACAGATATAAGATAAAGAAGCAGGTATATGTACACAATGTGATACAGTAATGAGATCTGATTAAACCTACAAGCTCAACCTATTTTATTAGGTTGTGGCTTCAAAACACAAAATCAGAGCTTTAATATACACAAAAAAAATGTAAAAAGCAAATTTTCATACATTTTTTACTCTGCAGTTGGTAAAAAAAAGCAATTGTAAACACATTAAGGGAAACACTATTTTACAGCATACTTTCCCTTTAAATATAAATGAGTCTCAGACAGCCCCTCCAGCAAAGCCCTCTGTAGCTAGTATAGTCTGTATAATGCTGCCTGAGCAGATAAGTGATCAGTATAAACAGAGCATATATAGGGGAGGAGAGAAAAAGGGAATCTGGGTGAAAATATTCAGCAAGGTCTCACCCAAATCCTCCAAGGATATTCCCCAGCACTTCATATGTTGCAGGCCCAAAAATGCTCCACTGGGCCGGTCCAGAAGATGTTTCCGTGTCGCCCGACCAGAGATGTCAGTGCCCAGCTGTGTTGGTGATCCCCTAGGTGAAGAGAGGTAAACAAGGGCCCTGAGGTAGAGAAGGTAACCAGATTTCCCCCAGCATCCTATCATTCCCTGGAGACTGCAAGTTGGCCGCTCTTCACTCCAAACAGGGCACCAATGTTGCTGGGGCCTCTGTCGGCTAACAAACGCCTAGATTTAGAGTTCTGCGGTAGCCGTCAAAAGCAGCGTTGAGGGCTCCTAATGCTGCTTTTGGCCGCCCGCTGGTATTTAGAGTTGTGTAGGTAAAGGTCTAACGCTCACTTTCAAGCCGTGACTTTTCCATACCGCAGATCCCCTTACGCCAATTGCGCATCCTATCTTTTCAATGGGATCTTCCTAACGCCGATATTTAGAGTCTTGGCTGAAGTGAGCAGTAGACCCTCTACCGACAAGACTCCAGCCGCAAAAAAAGTCAGTAGTTAAGAGCTTTATGGGCTAACGCCGGTTTATAAAGCTCTTAACTACTGTGCTCTAAAGTACACTAACACCCATAAACTACCTATGTACCCCTAAACCGAGGTCCCCCCACATCGCCGCCACTATAATAAATATTTTTAACCCCTAATCTGCCGACCGCACACCGCCGCCACCTACATTATCCCTATGAACCCCTAATCTGCTGCCCCTAACATCGCCGACACCTACATAATATTTATTAATCCCTAATCTGCCCCCCCAACGTCGCCGCTACCTAACTACATTTATTAACCCCTAATCTGCCGACCGGACCTCGCCGCTACTCTAATAAATGTATTAACCCCTAAACCGTCGCGCTCCCGCCTCACAAACACTATAATAAATTGTATTAACCCCTAATCTGCCCTCCCTAACATCGCCGCCACCTAACTTCAAGTATTAACCCCTAATCTACTCTAATAAATGTATTAACCCCTAAAGCTAAGTCTAACCCTAACACCCCCCTAAATTAAATATAATTTTAATCTAACGAAATAAATGAAATCTTATTAACTAAAGTATTCCTATTTAAAACTAAATACTTACCTGTAAAATAAACCCTAATATAGCTACAATATAACGAATAATTATATTGTAGCTATTTTAGGATTTATATTTATTTTACAGGCAACTTTGTATTTATTTTAACTAGGTACAATAGCTATTAGTTATTTACTATTTAATAGCTACCTAGTTAAAATAATTACAAAATTACCTGTAAAATAAATCCTAACCTAAGTTACAATTAAACACTACACTATCAATAAATTAATTAAATAAATTACCTACAATTACATACAATTAAATAAACTAAACTAAATTACAAAAAAAACAACACTAAATTACAAAAAATAAAAAAAGATTATTAGGCTAATTACACCTACTCTAAGCCCCCTAATAAAAAAAATAAAAATAAAAAAATAATAAAGGTCCCTACCCTATTCTAAATTAAAAAGTAACCGGACCGGCAGACATCTTCATCCAAGCGGCATCTTCTATCTTCATCCATCCGACGAGGAGCATCTCCCCTATATTTTTAGCTACTCCTTTCTGTCTATTTTTCTTTTTAGATTGCAGATTGGCTTTATGTTTCATCAGAGATTGTATGTCTATGTTAAAGTCTCCCGCTAAGACTATACGTGTCCTAGACCAATCAGTTAGTAGATGGGATATGTTTTGAAAATATTTGTCTTGTTGTTCATTTGGAGCGTACACATTACAGAAGACTATATCTATTCCCCCCACTTGACCTGACACCAGGAGATATCTGCCTTCTCTGTCTGCTATAGTTTCTTTGTGTGTGAAAGGAACAGAGGAATGGATAAGAATAGAAACCCCTCTTTTTTTAGAATCTATCGTAGAATGAAATTGTTGTGGGAAGTTTCTAGCCCAGTATTTTGGAATGGTGGAGTGTAGGAAATGTGTTTCCTGGAGGTAAATTACAGTAGCTTTCAGTCGTCTGTAGTTAGTCAGTGCAGTCCTTCTTTTTATGTCGTGTTAAGACCTCTCGCATTATGCGAGAGAAGTGTTATTCTAGCTAGTGACATTCTTAAGCATATAATTATACACTTCTCTTTTCTTACCAGTAGCTGGGTATTCTAGGGGTACCTTTTCCTCCATCTGATGAGACCTCTCCCAACCTCTTAGCGATTCACCTATAATTGATGAGCTCTGCGTATTTGTGGGGCACCCCGTGACTCCAAAGAACAAAAACATAAACGTTAATATAACTAAAAACATATTATGATCTAACATTGTGCTGGTCAACTTTTACCAACACCACCACAGTGTGTGTTTTGTACATGGTCACAACAAAAACCACAATATGAAACATCTTATAAACATTAATGAATATATAACAGACTTTTAGGCCTAGTGTCCTCTCAACCCCTATCTTTATCATGGGGTTAATGATCTTTGCCTGAGCCTTATGGATTTACAGTAGGAGAGTAAAAATCTTTCAAGTGGGTACTGCTCTCTTTAAAGTTTCAAGTCTTAGCTTTCTTTTTAGTAACTTTTTTCCATCTAGGTCTCTGAGGCTTTGCCTGAGAGTGAGAGAGTTCCAGAGATCTTGTTGCTGTTTCCCCCTCTGTAATTTCTGGTGGGTCTAGTTCCAAAAATTTGCAAATTTCAGGTATTTCCGCTATTGTCTTGATCGTGGCAGTTCTGCCATTTCTCACTACATGTAAAGCAAAGGGGAAACCCCATCTGTATGGGATGTGATGTTTCCTGAGGAGGAGGGTGAGTGGTCGGAGGGTGTATCTTCTTTGTAGGGTCTTTATGCATAGATCTTGAAAAAACTGAATAACATTGCCTTGGAATTTAAATGTGGGATTATGTCTGGCAGCTGCTAATATTTTTTCTCTGTCGGGGTATCTCAGAAGCTTAAGTATTACATCTCTCGGGGGTTGATCTGGTTTGGGCTTAGCCCTAAGGGCCCTATGGGCTCTTTCTATTTGAACTTCAGAGTCCACTGATGCACCCAATATGGCTCTAAATAGCTGCTGGAGATAGTCGTGTAGGTCTTCAGTCCCAATTGTCTCAGGGACCCCTTTGAGGCGGATATTGGATCTTCTGCTCCTGTTTTCAATGTCCTCAATTTTCTCTTCCAGCTCCATTATCATTTGTTGTTGGCTTGTTAATGTTTGGGATGTTTCAGCTACTTCTTCACTTATTTCATCAGTTGCTGTTTCTAATGAGTCCACCCGAGTGCCCAGTTCAGAGATTTCAGCTTTGATATCAGTAAGACTATTGGTAATCGTCTCTTGAAAGTTATCCATCTTTTCCCAGAGTTTATCGAAATTGGTCGCAATATCCTGTTTGGATACCAAGGCGTTGAGATCTGCCTTGGTCACAGGTGTCATGTCTTCAAGTTCTCCTTCGTTTTCAGATTCAGGATCCTCCTCCACTTCATTTAAGAGAAGATCTTTAGCTTTGTGGACTCTGGGTGTTTTGAAAAACGTCTCCATAGATGTGGTCTTCATCCCTTTATCTGTCTTGTTCCCTTTCCTGGTCGACATTATGAATATCTTTCTCGGTCTCGTCTCTACCTGCAGCAGGCAGATAGTCTAGATAATCTTGCAGAATCAAAAGATATCAGGAGCCAGGGTCCTTTGACTCAGTTTGATTCACTAAAGGGTGTGAATCTGGGACTGTTCTCCAAAACCCTCCCCCTCTACATGAATAGGGGCGCTATTCCATATATTAATAATGTTGCATCACTTTCTCCCTCATGCGTGTTCAGGCAGAATGCTTAAGTAATGCTATGAGAGAAGAATAGTGTAAGGTGAGAGGAGCACTATTCCATGTATATTCGTGGTAATTTATCTTGAGTTGTGTGAAACTGTTGGACCACTTCAAAAACACATCTTTACATCTTTAACACATTACATCTTCCAGTGGCTATTTTTTTCCTATGTAGATGGGTCACACTGTATTCCATCATCTTACAGTTTGGAAGTTAAGTAGTCTCATCTGTCTCACCAGCCTCTATACCCCAGGGCAGTTGTCCTCACTGGACGTAGACGGGTAGGGGTAATGGGGTATGACCTACTGACACAGTGTTCAGCAGGAAATGAAGGGGATAGAGACCAGCAATGCACGGTTGTATTTAGTAGTGGTTGGAGTCTTGTGCAGACAGATTTGGTACCTATGCAGCAACGGTTACTTCTAGTTACTAATAAAGCTGCAATCTGTATCCCTAGTTCAATTTCCTAAGGTTTCTCTCACACAGCACAATTCAAGCGTTTCCCAAAGTGTGTTGACTGACTTAGTAATTCCTTTTTGCAAGGCTAGAGCTCTCTGCTGCATAGGTCTCCCATATAAAACTGACAGGCCATATAGATCACTGGTGCGAAAACTTTTGGCTTTATGTGTAATTAGAAAGTCATTTGAAGGTACTGTAGGGAGCTTTCTTGTGTGAGCTGACCTCCTTTTTCCCCCCTCTCCTCCTCAATACAAATGTAAAAGGCAAGCGGAGTTTTTCAGCTAGATCGTTTTATGCTGGCACTGTATAGGGCTGCTGCTAAGATGGCGGCTTTTCGTGCCTTTCCCTCTCTTCCTGCTCCCTTGTATTTATTTCGTCTCCCTAGCCCAGATCTATTTTGCAAAGGTCGCTATAATAGCAGGTGAGCAGTGTCCACAATGTCCCCAATATTCTCTCACCTTTCTTATGCGTTGCTGCTGGGCTGTTGAATCTGATCGAAGGAGAGGGGAGTCTCGCCACACACTTCTCCGGTATCTCGCAAAATGGCAATGGCGGCTCCGGAGCGGAGCCCCGACCCTCCGGAGTCGCAGATCCGCTGCCGGTAGTTTAATGTCGTGTGGGTTGAAAGTTATAGTACCCGCGGCAGTGAGAAAGGTGGTCCGTATCTGTAGCAGGAGTGCGCCAGGTGATTTACCCCTCCAGCTCCTCCAAATCCGTACTAGCGCTCACTGCTGCCAAAAATAAAGTCACAGTTCTCTGCCCTTCTTTTGCTTTCACCAAGGTAGTCTGTTTAAAATGGTTTTCTAGAAGTTGTGACAGTTATTTCCATTAAAATTAAACTTTGTCTTGAGGAGCCTCTGCAAAGTGCTTCCTCTCTGCTCGGCAGATAGCTCCGCCCCCCTGCGATATCCATTTTAGACGGTAGTTTCTCTATTTTTGCTTGTAAGCGTGATAATTGTTGTTGCATGGTTATGTTTTCTTGATGTTGGTGAGGAGTTGGGGAATTTTCCTATGGAGAGCTTGGTGACCTAGGTTTGTTTAAGTATTGCATGCTAAAAAATGAGGTCAATGAGGCAGGGTTGCTGGAAGGTTTTCCATTTTTGTCATCATTATGATGTTTGTTTGGTAGCAAGTATTTGACTGTGTTAGGGGTAACGCTAATATATATTTGGTAATTCAGTATGTAAAGAGGCGTGCTATTTGTAGTGGGTTGAGATCAATTCCTGAGTGGTATATCTTTACAATTAATTATAAACAAAATCAGGTATGGAGCAATCTCTAAATGGTTGGGACAAGTGCTCAGTAGTATTATTAGATACTAGTCGATAAGTTTGCCCAGAGGGCAGTCTAATTATTTTTTAAGCTACACATGTAGAAACAACCTATTTTTTAACTCTTCTTTTATAAAAATATTTAAGCTACAGTTGTAGCAATACTATAATTTTAATGGACTACTGTCTTAAAAATATCAAATATTTTCTATATAATAAACTACAGATATTGCCACACTCTATTTGGACAAACTACTGTCCTAAATAAATACACAATTTCTTCTCTTTAAATTATGTCTACTTTAAGTATATTTCTTTATATACAACATTTTTAGTAAAACAGGCATCACTTCCATTTATTAATTTCCCTTGTTCTTGTTCTTCTATGACCTTAACTTTTACATCTGCAGAGCTTTTTACCTGTGAAAAAGCTACATATAACTGTCCATGGCTAAAAACTGGCTCTGGCAAATATATGCCAAATCTTTGTCCCTGAGCTTTGTTAATGGTCATAGCGCATGCTAAACTGGGAATTGTCTTCTTCTTAATGCAAAAGGAAGTTCAGTATTACTTGGGGCTAAGTCTATTCGGGGAATAGAAACATTTTGCCCTTCAGCTGTACCTGTTAATACTTGTGCAATAATTAAATTTTCACGCAATGCTTTCACAACCAATCTGGTGCCATTACAAAGACCTCTTTTGGTGTTAAGATTACGCAAAAGCATAATAATACTACCTATTTTAAGAATTAGTTTATGAACTGGCATTCCAGAAGGAGCCAATTAATTTAAAAACTCAACTGGGTAGTTATCCTTATCTTCCTGTGATTCATCATCAATGGAATCTGTACTTAAGTAAGTAGAGGTTTCACCTTCTAACAAACTCAGAACTTCATCATTGATTTTATCAACATCACTATTTTTTAGACATAAAATGGCAATTTTTTAAAACTTAAAAGCATCAGAATCTTTTAACTTTTCACCAAAAATCTCCTTTACAGTGGAGTCTTTGCAGATCATTTGGGATGGAATTTCAAAGAAGTCTTCATGAAAACCATGCTCGTTTGTCAGTACTCCATCTCCAAGCTTTAAAAGCCAAGAGCTAAACTCTGGATCAACAGATCTTACATTATTAGTCAGCTTCAAAAGTTTAAACTTATGCCAGAGTGGATTAAATTTTATGCTGGCTTCAACTATAGCTGATCTACTTCCATGTGCAACAACAGGAAAAGTTTGTCTGAAATCACCTCCGAGCAGAATAGTTTTGCCTCCAAAAGGTTTGTTGTTATTCATCAACTCTTGAAGGAGTTTGTCGACACATCTGAATGCCTCACTGGAAGACATGGTTGTTTCATTCCAAATATTAATCTTTGCACTACGGATCATTTGCGCATCATTAGAGGTTTGCCTCATGGAAGAGGTTGAAGTATCCAACAAAGGAACTGGAAACTTAAACTGTGAGTGGTATATTCGTCCACCTTCCAGCAAATTTGCCGCAATACCTGTTGAAGCAACTGGTAATGCTACCTCACCTGGACCATCAAGGAAATAACACCTTTGTGGTTAACTGTCATTTTCCGATGCAGCAATGATTTCTTCAAAACTTTCTCTTTGAAGGTCATTAAAAGATGCCTTCATTTGAACTCCAGTATAACTTTCAAAAGAAGCATCATAGATATCTCTGGGATTTTCAAGTACATTTTTTGGAGGATTTGGTAAACCAAAATCTTGACAATTTTTTCCATGAACAATTAATATATCCTGAATATCTCTAAGTGCATAAGTTATACAATTTTGATATCTGGTGTGTGACCTGGATGTCTTGAAAAGTCTTCAAAAAAAATTATTTGTACTTTTCAAAATCTATTTAGCATTTGGTGGAGATGCTAAATCACAAATATGAGCAAAAAGCTCTCTAAGCAGTCAAGGCATCATTTCACTTGCAGCTTCATGAAGAGTTAAATCCCAAGATTAATCATCTTCAAAAAGACAACGTTTTTGAGCTGCTTCTTTAAATGTGTGAAATTGAACACCATCAACTGTACGAATATCTTCAAAAGAAGTTGCTCCTTTAACATGAAGTAAAATCAAGAGTAAACAAAATCTCTCAACATCTGAAATTAAACTTACAGAGTACGTATGACCAATAGTGTTATGTGCTCGATCTTGTACTCTTTTTTTCCATGTTGTCTTTTGATGGAAAACAAAATGCTGAGGAATATCAGTATAAAGAAATGCATGAGCTGACAAATCTTAAACCAAGCAGTCAAAGTTGTGTCTCTCTAATGTGTTCTTTCTACTGCAGTTTCAATATTGTCTTCAGTAAAATATAATGACTGTTCTCCAGGAAGGTGAACGTGTAATCGCACAATCGTATGTGATTGATGGTGCATGTGAAAGCCAAAAAAACGCCATGCTGCTTCTGGAGCGCTAACATATCTAGAATCCATAAATTATTTTATCTCATCATGAAGAAGTGTTTCATGTTCTTCAATTGCAATATTAGCAATATTAGCACAGTCACGCCCTTTATAAAATATATTTAAATATGTACTTTACACTTGTTATAGAAGCACAGCTTTCAATATTAATATGGCAGTTGTATTTTAATGTCAAGTATGGGTTGTATGGTACAACCCAAGTGTTATCTATTTTTTTACATTTTATTTCAATTGAAAGACTTTTGCTTCTCTTGTAACGTGGATAACCATCTACGTTGATTAAAGTTTCTTCTTGGAAAGATTTTGGAAATTGCTTAGAGCAAACCCCATCAACCATACATGGAGATCTTAGATTATGCTCCCCACAAGGCCCATGTATCATGTGTTTGGTAACAATTGCATGTAACCATGGATTGACTTTAATGTCAGGTATTTCAGCACAAAAAATATCAATTACTTGTGCATGTTTAGGCTTAACTTGTGCACATCCTGGGCGCGATCCGATATCAATCGCAGTTTGCGGCGCAAGCGAGGGAACCGGCGTCGCCCGCAGTTTCAGCTCGCAACTCGAGCTATCCCATATATGTCGCCGTCAGATGCTAACGTGCCGTAAGTCTCACAAACCAGCGATGTCCAGAAATCTGCGTAAGTACAAATTTCTGGCGTCGCCAGTGACTTGCGCCACGTTAGAAACTGCCGGCGCCTATAAAACCTGACTAAAGTTTAAAACACCCGCACTGTCTAACACGCCTCCCTAACATAGCCCGCACTGTCTAACCCTCTATCCGCTATCCCCCCTCACTAGCCTAACAATAAAAATGCTATTAACCCCTAAACCGCCGCTCCTTTACCCCGCCGCAACCTAATAAAATTATTAACCCCTAAACCGCCGCTCCCGTACCCCGCCGCCAGCTATATTATATCTATAACCCCCTAAAGTGAGCCCCTAACACCGCCGCCATCTATATTAAAATTATTAACCCCTAATGTAAGCCCCTTACACCGCCGCCATCTCTATTCAAATGATTAACCCCTAATTTAATCTACCTACCCCGCCGCCAGCTATATTATCTATATTAACCCTAAGTATATTATAGTTAATATAGGTATTACATTATATATATTAACTATATTAACCCTAATTATATTAGGGTTAATATAGTTAATATAGTTACTATAGTATTTATATTAACTATATTAACTCTATCTAACCCTAACTAAATTTATATTAAATTAATCTAATTCATATATAAACTAAAATATTCCTATTTAAATCTAAATACTTACCTATAAAATAAACCCTAAGATAGCTACAATATAATTAATAATTACATTGTAGCTATGTTAGGGTTAATATTTATTTTATAGGTAAATTGTTAATTATTTTAACTAGGTATAATAGATATTAAATAGTTATTAACTATTTAATATCTACCTAGTTAAAATAATTACCCAATTACCTGTAAAATAAATCCTAACCTAAGTTACAAATACACCTACACTATCAATAAATTTAATAAACTACTAACATCTATCTAAAAATACAATTAAATTAACTAAACTAAATTACAAAAAAAAAAAAACACTAAATTACAAAAAATAAAAAAAAGATTACAAGATATTTAAGCTAATTACACCTATTCTAAGCCCCCTAATAAAATAATAAACCCCCAAAATAAAAAAAATTCCCTGCCCTATTCTAAATTCAACAAATTTCAAAGCTCTTTACCTTACCAGCCCTTAAAAGGGCCTTTTGTGGGGCATGCCCCAAAGAATTCAGCTCTTTTGCATACAAGAAATACAATACCCCCCCCCATTACAACCCACCACCCACATACCCCTATTCTAAACCCACCCAAACCCCCCTTAAAAAAGCCTAACACTACCCCCCTGAAGATCTCCCTACCTTGTCTTCACCACACCGGGCCGAACTCCTGATCCGATCCGGGCGATGTCTTCCTCCAAGCGGCAAAGAAGAATTCTTCCTCCGGCGACGTCTTCCTCCAAGCGGCAGCAAAGTCTTCATTCTTCCGGCGGCATCTTCAATCTTCTTTCTTCGCTCCGCCGCCGCGGAGCATCCATCCCGGCCGACTGCTGAACTTGGAATGATGTACCTTTAAATGACGTCATCCAAGATGGCGTCCGCCGAATTCCGATTGGCTGATAGGATTCTATCAGCCAATCGGAATTAAGTTAAAAAAATCTGATTGGCTGATTGAATCAGCCAATCAGATTCAAGTTCAATCCGATTGGCTGATCCAATCAGCCAATCAGATTGAGCTCGCATTCTATTGGCTGTTCCGATCAGCCAATAGAATGCGAGCTCAATCTGATTGGCTGATTGGATCAGCCAATCGGATTGAACATGAATCTGATTGGCTGATTCAATCAGCCAATCAGATTTTTTTAACTTAATTCCGATTGGCTGATAGAATCCTATCAGCCAATCGGAATTCGGCGGACGCCATCTTGGATGACGTCATTTAAAGGTACATCATTCCAAGTTCAGCAGTTGGCCGGGATGGATGCTCCGCGGCGGTGGAGCGAAGAAAGAAGATTGAAGATGCCGCCGGAAGAATGAAGACTTTGCTGCCGCTTGGAGGAAGACGTCGCCGGAGGAAGAATTCTTCTTTGCCGCTTGGAGGAAGACATCGCCCGGATCGGATCAGGAGTTCGGCCCGGTGTGGTGAAGACAAGGTAGGGAGATCTTCAGGGGGGTAGTGTTAGGCTTTTTTAAGGGGGGTTTGGGTGGGTTTAGAATAGGGGTATGTGGGTGGTGGGTTGTAATGGGGGGGGGGTATTGTATTTCTTGTATGCAAAAGAGCTGAATTCTTTGGGGCATGCCCCACAAAAGGCCCTTTTAAGGGCTGGTAAGGTAAAGAGCTTTGAAATTTGTTGAATTTAGAATAGGGCAGGGAATTTATTTTATTTTGGGGGTTTATTATTTATTAGGGGGCTTAGAATAGGTGTAATTAGCTTAAATATCTTGTAATCTTTTTTTTATTTTTTGTAATTTAGTGTTTGTTTTTTTTTGTAATTTAGTTTAGTTAATTTAATTGTATTTTTAGATAGATGTTAGTAGTTTATTAAATTTATTGATAGTGTAGGTGTATTTGTAACTTAGGTTAGGATTTATTTTACAGGTAATTGGGTAATTATTTTAACTAGGTAGATATTAAATAGTTAATAACTATTTAATATCTATTATACCTAGTTAAAATAATTAACAATTTACCTGTAAAATAAATATTAACCCTAACATAGCTACAATGTAATTATTAATTATATTGTAGCTATCTTAGGGTTTATTTTATAGGTAAGTATTTAGATTTAAATAGGAATATTTTAGTTTATAAATGAATTAGATTAATTTAATATAAATTTAGTTAGGGTTAGATAGAGTTAATATAGTTAATATAAATACTATAGTAACTATATTAACTATATTAACCCTAATATAATTAGGGTTAATATAGTTAATATATATAATGTAATACCTATATTAACTATAATATACTTAGGGTTAATATAGATAATATAGCTGGCGGCGGGGTAGGTAGATTAAATTAGGGGTTAATCATTTTAATAGAGATGGCGGCGGTGTAAGGGGCTTACATTAGGGGTTAATAATTTTTATATAGGTGGCGGCGGTGTAAGGGGTCAGATTAGGGGATAGATAAGGTAGATGGCGGCGGTTTTAGAGGCTCACAGTAGGGGGTTAGTTTATGTAGATGGCGGCGGGGTCCGGGAGCAGCGGTTTAGGGGGTAATAACTTTATTAGGGATTTCGGGGGGGGGGGGGATCGCGGTTGACAGGTAGATAGACATTGCGCATGCGTTAGGTGTTAGGTTTATTTTAGCAGATCGCGGTTGACAGGGAGATAGACATTGCGCATGCGTTAGGTGTTAGGTTTATTTTCTAGTTAGTTTAGGGAGTTACGGGGCTCCAATAGTCAGCGTAAGGCTTCTTACGGCTGCTTTTTGTGGCGAGGTGAAAATGGAGTAAGTTTTCTCCATTTTCGCCACGTAAGTCCTTACGCTGCATATTGGATACCAAACTGCGCGGGTTTGGTATACCTGCCTATGGCCCAAAAAACTGCGGGCGACGGCAGAAATATACGCGCGTAACTTCTAGGTTACGCCGTATATGTGATACCAAATCCGCGCAAATATTGGCGTCGCCGGCTTTTGCGGGCGACGATTTATATCGGATCGACCCCAATATAAGCAAAATATATGCATGAGGTAATCCACATTTTTGAAATTCAATTATATGAAATTTTACAGCTGGTTTACCCAAAACATGTTTCTTTGTGATAACATCAAGAAGTTCTTGAAGTTTTAAATGAAAAACTCTTGCCACTAAATCAGGTCGAAATTCAACTACTTGGCCTACTTTCAGATTTAAAACAATTTCAGACCATTTTGGGTTACATGTCATAGTTATAAAAAAATCAGGCTTCCCATACTTTCTTACAATAGCCATGGCATCTTGGTAATTCTGTACTATGTTTCTGGGACTACCTTGGAATATAGATGGAAGTATAACTGCTTTGCCGGGAAGTAAGCCCTGCTCTGCAGCTACATTTTGAAGATGTCCATGAGACCTGTATACTTTTCAACCCTTAATTTTGATTGATTTTGTCTTACATAGTTTAAACCATTACCTTCTGTTTTAACATATGCATCTACAAAGTACTGCTGAGTCAATTTGCCAGCACTCAGAAATGGGTTAAACTCGTGACGGATGGAAAGTATATACCCATAAAATTGCATTTGTGTGACCCTTTCTCTTGGCTTTGCTAAGGATTAAGTTCTTATATTTCGAACAGTAGTATGGTTATAATTAAGTTTCATTTTAGGTGACCTACTTTGATCCCCAAAAGGGAAAAGAATTGGATACAACATTGGTTCCAAATTTTGATCTAAAATACTTATCCTTTTTAGGGTTTTTTCAATGTTTGTACTTCAACAATGAATAATAAGATCTCGCTCAAGAGGAGGTTCACCATCTGCATTTTGGAAAATAATAGCTACCTCATTATACAGAGGAGCATTATATCTACGTTGATCGTTTATGCGATCTTGTACTATTGCCATGGTCACAGTTTCAGGTCTAACACCATTTCGAGATGCATCTTCTAAACATTCTTGTTCTACTTCATATAACATTTTACATGCTTCTGCAAAAGGATTGTTTAAAGCCATAAAAGAACTCAACTCAGTCATTAATTCAGGGTTGCAATTTGTATTTTCATCAATCTTAAGGCGCTGTTGTGCAGCCTCATCTGGATCAAGAATATACAGTTGTGCAAACTTTCTATTATCGTCATTGGAAGGATGTAGTGATCCAGTTCTGTGATAAATGTGTCCATTAATTCTAAAACAGTAAGGGCCATAACCGGGAGGAGGAGCAATAGTCGCCCCCATTGAAGCAAATGCTAATAAATTATTAAAAGATCTAATATTTTTGTAAATTTTTTTAATGTTTATGACTTCCTGTCATTAAACTTTCTATTAAAGGAGCAACTTTAATAGCTTCAATATTTACTTTTCATTTGCTGCAGCATTGACTAAATAATTTGTCTAATGGCTGCTTGTTTGTAAAATGTAATGCATCACAGTTGCTGCATATTACATTTAGCTCTCACAGTTATGATGATCAAATGAATCACCATATCTCGCAAGTGCTGCAATGTGTTCAGTATGTTTTTCCAAATTTGTTAGATGGTGTTTAAAGGGACACTCAATCAAAATTAAACTTGCATTATTCAGATAGAGCATGGAATTTTAAATAACTTTCCAATTTACTTCCATTAACAAAATGTGCACATTCTTTTTATATTTAAACTTTTTGAGTCACCAGCTCCTACTGAGCATGTGCAAGAATAAGTGTGTATGCATTTGTGAATGGCTGATGGCTGTCACATGGTACGTGTATGCATTTGTGATTGGCTGATGGCTATCACATGGTACAGGGGGAGTGGAAAAAGACATAACTTTTAAAATTGTCAGAAAAAAAATCTACTACTCATTTGAAGTTCAGACTAAGTGCTATTGCATTGTCTTGTTATCTTGCAATTGTTGATTATGCAAATCTACTGTGTTGACTGGTCCTTTAACATAACTTGCACTACGTTTCCTTTTATGTTCCCTTTCTGTATTGCTTATGCTAAGCTGTTTTTGTGTTTCTAATTGTTTATTTTCTGAACGTACTTTTCTATGAGCATAAGCATTTTTTTGTTCTTTATGTCTCTGATTTTCTGTCATATTAACTCTCTCTTTTCTTTTCTGAATTGCTTTTGCTTCCCTTAAATGGGCCCTTTCTTCATCAGTTTTTTTATTTTTATTTATTTTCTCTCATTTCGTCTCTTTCTTTTAGGGGCATGTTTTCTTAAAAATATTTATATATATATATATATATATATATATATATATATATATATATATATATATATATATTGAAGCTACAGCAGTAGCAAAACCCAGACTTATTTAATATATATATATATATATATATATATATATATATATATATATATATATATATATATATATATATATATATATATATATATATATATATATATATATATATATATATATATATAACCAACAGGTATAGTGACAACCTTATCTGGATGGACTGTTGTCCTAAATATTTGCCAAATATATTATTGATAATAAGGCTACAGATGTAGCAACATTATTTATTTTGTTATAATGTTACAGATATAGCAACACTTTATTTAGCAACGCTGCTTTTATCTATATATATAAATTAATCTACAGGTGTATTATACATATATTTATATGTATTTAACCTACAGGTGTAACAACACCCTTATTTGAATGGACTGCTGTCCTAAATATATTGAAAATATGTAATTTCTAATAAAGCTACAGGATATATAATAAAGCTACCAAAGTAGCAAACATGTATTGTGAAATGCTTTATATTCAACTGTCCTATATATATAATAAATATACCAGTTTAGCCAAACCCTATTTGCCAAACGTATTGAAAATGTATATTTATATAACCAAAAGGTATAGTAACTACCTTATCTGGATTGACTGTTGTCCTAAATATATTCCAAATATAGTATAGATAATAAGGCTACTGATGTAGCAATAATATTTATTTTTGTTATAATGATATTGTTATAGCAACACTTTTATTAGCTATGCTGCTTTCATCTATATATATAAATTCATCTACAGGTGACATATATATATAAAACCTACAGGTGTAACGACACCCTTATTTGAATGGACTACTGTCCTAAATATACTAAAAATATAATTTATTTCTAATAAAACAGAATATATAATAAAGCTAACAAAGTAGCAAAAATGTATTGTGAAAACTGCTTTAATCTATATATAAATATTTCTACAGCTGTAGTCACAGACTTTTTTTATGTTCAGCTGTCCTATATATATAATAAATATACCAGTTTAGCCAAACTTATTAAAAAATGTATATTTATATAACCAACAGGTATAGTGACAACCTTATCTGGATGGACTGTTGTCCTAAATATTTGCCAAATATATTATTGATAATAAGGCTACAGATGTGGCAACAATATTTAATTTGTTATAATGTTACAGATATAGCAACACTTTATTTAGCAACGCTGCTTTTATCTATATATATATAAATTAATCTACAGGTGTATTATACATATATTTATATGTATTTAACCTACAGGTGTAACGACACCCTTATTTGAATGGACTGCTGTCCTATATATATTGAAAATATGTAATTTCTAATAAAGCTACAGGATATATAATAAAGCTACCAAAGTATCAAAAATGTATTATGAAAACTAATTTAATTTATTTTTAAATATTTCTACAGGTGTAGTGACAGCCTTTTTTTATATTCAACTGTCCTATAAAAAAAAATATATATATATATATATATATATCTCAAAGGCAAAGTGCACTCCAGAATCCTGGTTATAAAGCCTTGGGTGCAGCAAAAGGTAAAACACAATGCAGGAAGAAAGGCGCACTTCAAAGGTCTTGGCATAGATCTCACTTTAATGTGAACGTTTTCGAGCCACAATAGCTCGTCCTCAGACAGGCAAAAAGTATACAGTTGCACCTACCACCACCGGAAGTTTAAACACAGCAAACAAGGACGTCACGCTCTACACGGTAGACACGCCCCCAAATGGGCGTGCTCATCCATGTCAACGTAAGTCCAAACAGTGAACGTACTAATAATAAAACTATACAGTAAAAACAACAGCAGTAGCAATGCAGTAAGACACAGTGCCAGAGGAATATATCATAGTTAGTAACATATGTGAAGACCTGTAATAATACGTGTGGGCAGTCCATCAATATCCGGCAGCTCCCCGGTTGCCAAGGAAACTGTCAGCAAACTAAGCCGACATACAACAAAAAAAATGGGGTTGCGCACACAAATGAATGACAGGCAATCACATAAGCAGGAGAGAAAGTTAAACAGATGGGAGAGTTAAATGGGCAAAGAGATCCGCAAATATACAGATAATAAGAAATTATAAACCACACCATAATCATATCAAAACAATATTGCAAATGCATTTAACACCACTGTTAGAGGCGGTGATCATATGATCAAAAATATGCGCTAGTATAAAATACCTAATATAAGAAACTGCATTAAGCGGTAAATCCAAAGGGCACATAATAAATATTATAACCCAGGAGTATTATGGAGACCCACGAAGGAGCCATAGAGCAGGTATAAATGATATTATGTTAAGGATGTTTAACTTAAAGAACAGGAGAAGAGACAAAGGAATGAGAATATATCACTATGTCAATAAAGGTGTAAAGAAGTCAGCCGAATAAATAGTGGCTCTCAATGTAAAATACAAACAAAGAGATCTTTTCTTCTTTATAGAAAGGCCTGCCAGTCCAGGTGTACATTGAGACCCTTTGGTGTGATGGTTTCCAATTGAAAAGTCCATCTGGCCTCTCGCTGGAGCAGAAGTTTATTACAATCACCCCCCCCCCCATTCATAGGGGGGACGTGATCGATAATGGTGTATTTCAGATCTGTAACTTTGTGTTGACATTCCACAAAGTGCCGGGCCACGGGTTGTTCAGAGCACCTTTTCTTCAGAGCTGTCCGAATGGCCGAACAATGGTTCACCATTCTCGTCTGGAGGTCATCGGAGGTCTTGCCCGCATAGTAAAGACCGCAAATGCAGTGTAATAAATACACAATGTAGGTCGTAGTACATGTGAGGCGATACTTGTGTTTATAGACTTGGCGTTTTTGATCATTTGATCACCGCCTCTAACAGTGGTGTTACATGCATTTGCAATATTGTTTTGATATGATTATGGTGTGATTTATACCTTCTTATTATCTGTATATTTGCGGATCTCTTTGCCCATCTAATTCTCCCATCTGTTTAACTTTCTCTCCTGCTTATGTGATTGCCTGTCATTCATTTGTGTGCACAACCCCATTTCTTTCATTGTATGTCGGCTTAGTTTGCTGACAATTTCCTTGGCAACCGGGGAGCTGCCGGATATTGATGGACTGCCCACACGTATTATTACAGGTCTTCACATATGTTACTAGCTATGATTATATTCCTCTGGCACTGTGTGTTACCGCATTGTTGCTTCTGTTGTTCTTACTGTATAGTTTTATTATTAGTATGTTCACTGTTTGGACTTTCGTTGATATGGATGAGCACGCCCATTTGGGGGCATGTCTACCGTGTAGAGCGCAACGTCCTTGTTTGCTGTGTTTAAATTTCCGGTGGTGGTAGGTGCAACTGTATACTTTTTGCCTGTCTGAGGACGAGCTATTGTGGCTCAAAAACGTTCACATTAAAGTGAGATCTATGCCAAGACCTTTGGAGTGCGCTTTTCTTCCTGCATTATATATATATATATATATATATATATATATATATATATATATATAATGCATCAGCACTCCATTTATATATAATAATAAGGATTAATGGGGTACCCCCCAAAATTTCCCCCTTCCACCTGTGCACGGAGAGTTAGATAATTAGTTATAAATCTAAAAGAGAAAATAGTAACTCTTAATCCAGCACATTGGGATAGATACGATAAATAAAATTAATTGGATTAGTACTGACCTCAAGAAAACACAGGCAAATAGCAGGTCATGTTATAAATACATTTATCAGAAATCAAAATCATAGCAACAAAACACAGAGTACATACTATAAATTGTTGTGGCAACAAAATTAAATTGACTGAAAGTCCCATATAAATATGTGAATCGTATTTAGGAACCCTATATAGAGGCCTCTATTCCAGGGTATATATGATAAACTGAATCCTGGTTTACTTATTGAGACAGTAAAGTCCCGTAATTAGGTCTCCAACATTCTGAGACATCCTGCAAACAGTGAAAGTCTATTTAAAGAGGCAGGTAACATGAACAGTTCCGTTGTTATTAATCTCAATTTCCACAACAGCAATTATCGCAGCGTTCACAGTTAACCTAAGATCGACTTAGGATCAGATGTAGTAAGACAGGTAATTGCACAGTGTTCTGTGATATCGCTACTTACACAGCAGCTACTAAGGCGGTCAGGTGGTTAGCTTAAGATCGCCTCAAGATCCCGGATATCATTGTAAATATATCTCCGCTTCTGTTATTAAAAACGCTGTATTTTAGCTCCTTTCGTCTCCACAATATAATCGGGACTTCAGCGTGTGCTCGGTAGAGATCACCCACAAAGCATTGGGCTTCTTCCTGTTGAGTTTGTAATTAGTTCCAGATCTGTGTTGCCTTAAATCTGCCTGAAAACTCCTCCTTTTCCCTTCTTTTAGATTGCCAGGTGTATAATTTGTATCCACTATCAAAAACTATGTTGCCACAATTGTTACCACAATGCTAATCTTGCTAGAGTGATACAATATCTCCAGAGACAGATTATATCTTACAGAAAATATATACAAAATCACTACAATTACAACATTTCGAAACAAACTACTAGCCTTGAAAATATAAATTATAATTATATGGCCCCAGATTTATTCTCTATAATTTTTCAACAAAAGTCATAGAATATCACAATAATATTTGTTTATCATAAGAATGGTGCATAGTTGATTTCTTCATTTAGACCTAGGGGTTTCATTGATTTTAGATTATATATCCATTTGCATTCCAATTGCAAATGTTTTTTTTATCTAAATCTCCCCCTCTACCTTTGAAATCTACTGCCTCCAAACCTCTAAATCTTAGTTGTTTTTTATCACTTTAATGGCATTCTAGAAAATGTCTGGCTACTGCACTTGTTCTTATGTTCACATTTTTAATATCCCTTTTATGTTCTTTTATGCGTTCACGTAATTCTCTGTAGGTTTTACCTATATAGAACATGGGACATTCGCAGAACAACATCTATACAATTCCTTCACTGCCGCAAGATATATGCCCTCTGATTTTATGTTTTTTACCATCTTTATCAGTAAATCTACTATCCGTTGCCATATTCTGGCAAACTGAACAGTGGCTACATTTGTAGTTACCGTCTTTATTTCTCCATTTTTCCAACCAAGATGATTTGGGTTTATAGGAAAGATGACTCCTTACTAGTTTGTCCTTTAAGTTATTTGCTTTCCTTGCTGTCAAAGATGGTTTATCTCCAATAATATCAGATAGGGAAGATTCAGCTTGTAGAATATTCCAGTGTTTTTCTAGAATTCTTCTTATTGTTTGCCATTTATTATTATAGTTAGTTATGAATCTTACAGGGCCTGAATTTAATAATTCCTTTTCATTATGCATGTATAGTAGATTGTCCCTAGTTTTAAGTTTTGCCCGATTATAGGCTATTTTTAAAGTTTTATCCGGGTACCCTCACTCTCTGAATCTATTTTTAAGGTCCCTGGCCTCCAATCTAAATTTCTCCTCTTCAGAACAATTTCGCTTCAGTCTTAAATATTGACCATAGGGTATATTATTTATTAATGCTTGCGGATGATGACTGTTATAGGCTAGCAGTGTATTTCCTGCTGTTGGTTTCCTATATGTGGATGTTTCTATTTTATTTTGAAGTATCATTACATTTAAATCTAAGAATGAAATAGCTGATTTATGCAGTGAAAATGTGAATTTTAGATTCCAATTATTGGAATTCAAATTATTCATAAATTTTATTAAATTTTCTTCAGTATTCTCCCAGATAACTAAAATGTCATCTAGAAATCTTAACCATAGGCCTATACTATTATTCTGGTTAAATTCATTATCCAGGACACAATCCTGTTCCCATTTACCTAGATATAAACAGGCATAGGTTGGGGCACAGCATGTCCCCATCGCTGTGCCAAGTATCTGTTCATAGTATTTACCATTAAATATAAAAAAGTTATGTTCTAGAATAAATTTAAGTAATTCTAAGACAAATGCTGTATGTTTCTCATAAGCTGGCCCTCTTTGTTGCAAATAAAATTTGCATGCTTCAATTCCTTGATTATGTGGAATTGAAGAGTATAGCATTTATACATCAATTGCTACCAGAATTGTGTCTTCTTTGACTGTAATATCATCTAACTTTTTAAGAACATCTAATGTATCTTTTATATATGATGGCAAATTTTGTAAATATGGGCGTAGACAAAAATCAACATATTGTGAGATGTTTTCTGTGATTGAACCTTGGCCTGAAACTATTGGTCTCCCTGGGGGGGGGGGGGATTTTTCCTTTATGGAGTTTTGGAATGGTATAAAAAGTTGGTACTATAGGGTATTTTACATAAAGATATTGGAATTCTTTTTTAGTGATCAAATTATCTTCCAAAACCTTAAAAAGTATAGATTTTAGCTGTTCGTTATATTTTTGTGTTGGATCAGATTTTAAGAGTTTATATTGTGTCTTCACTTTTAACTGCCTTTCACATTTATCAATATAATCTTTGGTATTTAGTACCACTACATTTCCACCTTTATCCGATGGCTTAATTGTGATGGAAGTATCCTCACATAATTCTCTCATGGCTTGTCTTTGTATCTGGCTTACATTATCCACAAAGTCACTATCTACATCCAAAAGATTAATATCCTTCTCTACCATTTTTACAAAATTATGGACTAGTGGAACTGATGAAAGTGACGGCATGTATTCTGATTTTGGTTTCAAGTTACTAAAACCGATTCTAATACTCTCTTCTTCTATCTGTTCCTGTGAAGTCGTTTGTATATTTTCCTTTTCTAACGATTCTAGACTTCTTAGAGATTCTAACTCATGCATATTCAGAATTTTAGTATTTGGCTTATATTTATATTGTTTTTTCCTTGCAAATAAGTTCAAATCTTTAACCAAAGTAAATTTGTCACATTTTGCTGTAGGTTAAAAAGTTAGGCCTTTGCTAAGTAATTCTATGTGCTCTTTTTTAAGGGATTTTGTAGATAAGTTAACCACATTTATTTGTTCTGTCGTTCTTTCTGTTGAAATCTTGTTTAGTATCGTCTCCTCCCTCTTTGACTGCTTATGTTTCCTCCCCCCTCTTCTCCTTTTGTACTTGTCTTGGGGTCTAAAAAACGCTTTTGTTTCTCTCTAAATGTTTTTAAATTTTGTTGGTCCTCCCCACTTGAATTCTCTGTTTCTGAGCCACTTGTCATAATTCCTGTATAGTCATATACTTTATTCTCATTATAGTCTGACCAATCTCTCTGAAATTTCTGTTTCTTTCTAAATTTAATTGCATCCTGTACTTTTCTTATTTCCATTTTAACCATGCCTAGTTGTTTTTCATATTCCTCATTCTCTTTCCATACATTCAAATTTTCTTTTATCTCAGTTAATTCTATTTCAATTTGTGTTAGTCTTAATTTGTTTTCTTCTATCATTAGTTTCATCCATTTTTGTGAGCATTCGCTTGCATATTCCTCCCATTTCTTTCTAAAATTTTCTAAGAGTGGGTCATTTAAATTAGTTCCAGATTTCTTCATAATTCTAAGCCCTCTCGGTATCATTTCTGATTCTATATATTTGTTCAGACTAGAGATTTCCCATTTTAGCCTCTGTTCCTTTAATAATTTCTTTTTATAATCTTTGAATGTTTTGTATATACTTGTATTATCTGATGTTGTCTGTACTGTAATTCCCCCTTCTGTTGGTATAGAGAATGTCTCATTAACATCATTATCCCATTCATTATCATTTAATTCTGCCAGGAAATATTTTATATTTGTGTCCTGACAACTCTACCTGGATTTCCCTGGGTGGACTAAAACCTGAATATCCAAATGTGTGCACTATACTAGAAAGGCTTCTACTGAAGACAAGAAAATGTATACACTATAATGCATCAGCACTCCATTTATATATAATTACTCCCCCATAAATGAAAGGATTAATGGGGTACCTTTGAGACAGAAGGAATTCAAAGAACAGGTAATATTGTTTTAATAACAGAAGCGGAGATATATTTACAATGATATCCGGGGTCTTGAGACGATCTTAAGCTAACCACCTGACCACCTTAGTAGCTGCTGTGTAAGTAGCGATATCACAGAACACTGTGCAATTACCTGTCTTACTACATCTGATCCTAAGTCGATCTTAGGTTAACTGTGAACGCTGCGATAATTGCTGTTGTGGAAATTGAGATTAATAACAACGGAACTGTTCATGTTACCTGCCTCTTTAAATAGACTTTCACTGTTTGCAGGATGTCTCAGAATGTTGGAGACCTAATTACGGGACTTTACTGTCTCAATAAGTAAACCAGGATTCAGTTTATCATATATACCCTGGAATAGAGGCCTCTATATAGGGTTCCTAAATACGATTCACATATTTATATGGGACTTTCAGTCAATTTAATTTTGTTGCCACAACAATTTATAGTATGTACTCTGTGTTTTGTTGCTATGATTTTGATTTCTGATAAATGTATTTATAACATGACCTGCTATTTGCCTGTGTTTTCTTGAGGTCAGTACTAATCCGATCAATTATTTATCTTATCTATCCCAATGTGCTGGATTAAGAGTTACTATTTTCTCTTTTAGATTTATATATATATATATATATATATATATATATATATATATATATATATATATATATATATATATATATATATATATATATCAGTTTAGCCAAAACCTTTTTGCCAAACTTATTGAAAACGTGTGTATATATATATATAATCAAGCAGGGAACAAAGTGGGAAGCAATTGCTAGGACTAAGAGCTGAACGGGGGAAGTAAATATATGTATATATACTCACTCCCTACAAAAGGCCTTAGGGCCAGTGGTGCAGACCCTTACATTATTTATTTCAAGAAAAACTAAAGAGAGAGAAGAAACAAACAAAATACTTGTTTCTAAATAGACAGGGAATTCAGCACTCTTTTTTTTATCTAAATAAACAGCTCCAAAATTAGTAATGAACAAAGTAACAATTTATTGGCATAGGCAGATGAAAGTTGTGACACACTGTATCCTCCAACACAGAGGATGTACAAATTGATACTAAAGCGTGCAACATAGGCTAACCAATGTGTAGTTGTAAAGAAATAGCAAATTCAAAATATTGAAATAGAATAAACCTGACCGGCCAGGGTTAAGCAAGGTACCTTGTAATGCAGTTGTATATAAAGCAATATTACGTTGGTAAAAAATGTATTTTTGATAACCACATCCAGCTGCACACAGAACCTTCACCAATTGTGTGGAGGTGTAGCCTGGGCAGATATGTATTAGGGGATCTAAGTTATCGATAATATACTGATATCAGAGCATATTTAAGCATGATTTATAAGTAGCATTTAAAGAACATCCTAAAGCTAAGCAGACAGTAGCAAGAATTTGGTAGAGTGTGGATACAAACAACTACACCCTGGTCCAAAGGTGAGTATTATACTACAGCTTTAGTTATGTACTTGGGTTATCAGATAATTATTCTATGTATTAAAAAATAGCCAGGTTTGGATTTTATTGTACTTTTTATAAGTATATGTTGTGCAAAGGTTGAGTCCTTCTCCTGCTGTATCATTAAAGGGACAGTAAAGTCAAACTTAAACTTAAATGCATTGAATAGAGCATGAAATGTTAAAGGGACAGTAAACATATATGGATTGAATAGAGCATGAAATGTTAAAGGGACAGTAAACATATATGGATTGGATAGAGCATAAAATGTTAAGCAACCTTCCAATTTACTTCTTTTAGCATTTTGCTTAGTTCTATTGCCATCTTTTGTTAGAGTAATCTTATGTGAGCTCAGGAGCGTGCACATATTTTTAAGCACCTGGCAGTGTTTGCAACAGTGTGTATAGTGAAGTTATACATAGAATGCTAAAGACACATGCACACTCCTAAGCTCCTATCAGCCTACCTAGATTTACTATTCATCAAAAGGTTACAAAGAGAACAAAGAACATTTTGCAATATAAATAAAATGGAAAGTTATTTAAAATTGCAGGCTCTATCTGAATCATGAATGTTTTATTCTGAATTTACTGTCACTTTAAACAACTTTGCTATTTACTTCTATTATCCTATTTGCTTTGTTCCTTGTTTATCCTTTGTTGAAGAGTAAACCTATGTAGGCTGAGAAGAGCTTAGGAGTGTGCATGTGTCTTTAGCAGTCTATGGCACCAGTATTTGCAACAATGTATAACATTGCTATAAATATTGTTGCAAACAATGCTACCATGTGACTAAAGAGGTGTGCAGGCTCCAAAGTTTTCCTAGGACTACTCTTTAACAAATGATACCAAGAGAGCTAAGCACAATTGACAATAGAACTAAATTAGAAAGTTAACATTTCATGCTCTTTCCAATCCATTTAAATTTATTTTTTACCTCTATTTTATCTTAGGTTTGCTATACATTCAGTAAGTCTTGTAAAAATCTGCAGTTTGTACAAGATTTCCTTACATCATGTGGGGTCTTTTTTTGAGCTATATGTTTAATTCTAAGGTTGCTTGTAGTCTTATCTTAGTGTAGTTTAATTTCTAGTTCAGAAAGTTAGTTAAAGAATATTAAATACAGTACAAATTCATAATAAAAAAGACAATGCCAAATGAGTAGATTTTTTTTCTGACAAATTTCAGTTAGTTCAATTTTCCTCCCCCCTGCATCATGTGACAGCCATCAGCCAATCACAAAATGCATATACGTATATACTGTGAATTCTTGACCTACTCAGTAGGATCTGGTGCCTCTGAAAGTGTGCGTATGAAATGCATTATGTGTAAACTAATTTTAAAGTATACTGTCCCTTTAAGCAATAGGGACGGTATTCTTAAAATCTGGTTTCTTTAAAGGAACATTAAACCCAAATTTTTTCTTTCATGATTCAGATAGAGATTTTTTTTTAAACAACTTTCTAATTTACTTCTGTCATCTAATTTGCTTCATTCTCTTGATATTCTTTCCTGAAAAGCATATCTAGATAGGCTCAGTAGCTTCTGATTAGTGGCTGCACATATTTGCCTCATGTGATTGGCTCACCCATGTGCATTGCTATTTCTTTAACAAAGGATATCTAAAGAATGAAGACAATTAGATTATAGAAGTAAATTGGAATGTTGTTTAACATTGTATGCTCAATCTGAATCATAAAATAATTTTTTTAAGTTTAATGTCCCTTTAATGCATTTCCAATTATTTGTTTCACAACTACAGAGAATAAAATCTATAGGAATGCATATTTACCAGTAGCTCAATGTGATACGCAAATATTTTTAAAGTTATTTTATTTGAACAAATAAATTGTGGGTCATGTAATATATCACACAACATATCTCGGAGCTTATATACAAATAATTCAATATTATACGCACAAGCACATTTATACTTACAAATTGACATAAATGAATATTAATCACATTTTTTAGGAATTCCAAAAAATCACAAATCCTTGGAATATAAATATGAAACAATTCAAATATTACATTTTTATTTTAAATACTTTATATGAGTGTGCGTTGAACTTCCAGTATTACATAGTAGTAGTGTTAGCAACACACTAATTTATTATTATTTGTATAATATTTTATTGGGATGTCAGATGTAATGATTATAGTGATGTCATAAAAAGTATGATTAATATAATGAGAATTTCGTAAGGAAAGCAGAGTAAAATAGGCCAAATAATTTGTATCCAATTTTTTGTTTTAATTTCATCCCATGATTTTTTTTCAAACATTTTAATAAAGGTTATGTTTTATTGGGGATGAAAACAATCTTTGATTCCATCCTCCTTCTTTCTTTTTGAAATTATTGTCTCATCTGGGTCATCAGCAAACAACAAGGTTTTGGGCCTGGCATAGGCCCTTAATCATGTCTTTATGATTTATTGGGGGTAATCCGTAAGTTATACTGACATTTTGTACGTACCTTGAATGCTACAAATGTATGATTTTTAACAAGTTTTTTTTCATTGTTCTGAGTAACCTAATGTGATTATTTCCTGTAAATGAAGTAATTTAGCAATGATTCTTCTGCCACTAAAAAAAGTTAACTATATGAAAATGACAATCAAACCAAAAGCATAAGTCTGTCCTGTCAGCCTTTATATTCTATATCTAGATGTGTAAATGAAGTGCCAGTACACATACAGTGTCAGTACACACTCATCATTAGTCTATCTGTCTAGACGCGTTGTTTGGACGACCTCTGAGATATTTCTTATCTATATTGTCAACAGTAGTCCAGACACCCATGTACCCTGGTATTTGTTATCATCTGGCTCTCAGTAAACCAAACATCATTTTATTAGTCAAATATCTGATGTCATCATCTGTATTCATGGGAGAAGGAGGCATCTGTCCAGCAGTAAAGTACAATAAACTTCTATTAGAAAAACAAACATGGACTTTCAGAAACATCATCTCGTTAGGGAAGTGCAACGCATGGACCAAGTTCTTCATAATAAAACACTTGCATTTCAAGATGGGTATCAAATGAATGCTCAGTTTACTCTTATTTGTTTGAGTCAACTCTCCATTATCACAGATACTGATTTTTTTTACTCTTCGATATATCTAAGTCTACAAAACAGCTCTCAATATTAAATGTACAGTAAAGTCAAACTTAAAGGTTTGTGATTCAGATAGTGCATGCAATTTTAAGCCATTTTCCAAGCTAGTTCTATTATTAACCCCTTGAGTGCTAACGACGGCTTTCCACTCTGGTGCTGTCGCTAGCACTCTCCCACCTTGAGGGAGATCTGGGGGCCTCCCACCCGCTCCTACCCCGGTGATCTTGCCTGTAGAATGACAGGCATCGCTGGGGCTTCCTGTTTTGCGTGGTGACGTCACGCGCAATAACGTGATGACATCACCGAGCAGGGGACATCCTGCTTAGAAGCCTGTATCTCATGCATCTAAGCAGCTACAGACCCACAAGACCCACCATTGGAAAGGTAATCGCTCAACCTTTCCAATGAGTGTAAGTCTTGGGGGTCTATTTCAAAAAATTAAGATAAAAAAAAAATTAAAAAAATCTTAGCACCCAGGTAGGAAAGTGCTTAGCATTCGAAGCAGGGACACTAAACCCATTTTTTTTCTTTCTTGATTCAGATAGAGCAGGCAATTTTAAGCAACTTTAAAATTTACTCCTATTATCAATTTTCTTTTGTTCTCTTGCTATATTTAAAAAGCACGATTGTAAAGCTTAGGATCCGGCCCATTTTAGGTCAGCACCATGGATAGTGCCTGCTTATTGGTGGCTGACATTTAGTTTGTTTCACATACAAAATGATATAATTCCAATAATTCTAGCAGATTTATTTTGCAAGTGGATAATTATTCTAATATCTATGTGGTATTGGGGTTAATGTATAACACTATCTGGTATAATACAAAAGGATAATATAGAATTATCCTCACAAAAAAATGTTGAGCATAAAATGGATCACAATGCCCGCCATTTCAAAAAAAAAGTTTTTTTAAAAGATACTCATAACTTTGGGATTGTAGAAATGTGGTATTTTGTAATGATTGGCATTAAAGGGATATAAAACACACAATTTTTTTTTCTTTAATGATAGAACATGCAATTTCAAACAACTTTCCAATTTGCTTTGTTCTCTTGCTATCCTTTGTTGCAAATAATACCTAGGTAGGGTCAAAAGCAGCAATGCACTACTGGGAGCTAGCTCCTGATTGGTGGCTGCACATATATGCCTCTTGTCATTGGCTTACCTGATATGTTCTGCTATCTCACAGTAGTGCATTGCTGCTCCTTCAACAAAGGATACAAAGAGAGCAAAACAAATTTGATAATAGAAGTAAATAGGAAAGTTGTTTAAAATAGTAAACTTTATCTGAACTATGAAAAAATATTTTGGGTTTTATGTCCCTTTAATTACAAAACTGCTATATTAGTTTAGTAGTTTTTAATATATGGTTTAGTGGGGGAAAAGCAACAGATTTTTAGACCCAATGGGGAGACACAAATTAATACTACAGCCAAAATGGCTAATTGATTGAAGTGAAATATATCAGGGATGCAGATTACTCTAGAGCCCTTAAAAATACTTAAATCAGAACAGTATTTTTTTTTTTGAGACATACAAAATAAAGGATTTCACACGTCTCTTGTCATTCGCTCTCCACGTGTGTTTAGCTAGCTCCCAGTAGCACACTCTGCTCTGGAGCTGACCAGTACTATGTTTTTAACCTCTATGCAATACTTCCTTTTTGTCCTTTTATGTCCATTAAAGTGCAAAGGAAAACAGTATTCAAATGCATTCATCAGTCATAATCAAAAGAGTCAAGTAGCCATAATATTTTACTTTCATTTTGGTTTTGTATCTTTTGTTTCCTTGAAGATCTGTGAAATTCTCTGAGAAACCCCTCTGTGACTGTGATATTGTGTCAATAAATCAGGCGGGGTTCTTGATTTAAACAGCAGCTCAAAATGCATAGAGTGTTTCTACTGACTGAAATAAGGGTCTAGGTGGTTATAACACCAGGTTACTAAACACCCCATTATTGGCTAAAATATTTCATCTATTTTTATTACCTCTTTTCATTGGAAGTTTTAAGCTTTAATTAACACAAAATAACATAAAATGTAGCTTCCATAATAATTGTCCCAGCTTTTCCAATTCTCTCAGAGCCTATAAGTTACAAGCATAAGACATTTGAATGTTCAAGTAATTGAAAACCTATACATGGCTGTCACAATTTATATTTTTTACTAACAAAATTGAAATGTCCTATATGAACAATATAATCCCAAATTCCAAAGAGTTTTTTTTAGGGATCTGCTTATCACAGTTGTTATATAACTGAGATCAAGATAGTAATATAAAAACAAAGCTATTTCATTTGCAGTTTCTACCGTAAATAAGTCTAAATACAAGATTTGTTAATCTATAGGAGAGTAATATGTCTTCCTACGACCAATATGAGTAGTTTAAGAACATGTGGGAGATCAGTTGACATTTTAGGCCAAATAGGTAGCCACTCTCAACAACAAACAACATAATGACAATAGATAATATACTTATCATTCATAATATTGTCCTATGCTAATGTTGATGGTTGTAATATTGTGTTTTTTTGCAGTGCCAATGTAGAATACATGGACTCTTTTGCAGCACTAACTTTATTACTATTATATATATATAGTTTAATGTCATCCAGGGACATGACATAACACGGGTCATTACAAATATTGTGTCAGTGTTTCCAAGATGGTTACCACAGTGTTGTACAGAAAACCCTGCTACCATATTTGTACAGGACGTGTATAGTCTCTGGCACAAACAGACCAGTAGGAAATAGATGGCACAGTCACAAAAATGCATCTCCTCTTGGTCTATATACCTGCAGGGTCAGTCTCTGAAGATTACAAACAGCCAGAAAGGGAGCTATAAGGGGGCCCTATCATTGCCTTTGCCCTGGGGCCCAGTGAAGTTTTTACATCTCTGATGTCACCATTATGTAATATTCTACATTTTAAATACACACTGTCCCTGTGATGGTGACATAATAGGTCGCTGTCATACCACTATAAGGGAAATTGATAACATTCTACAGCCTAGCCCTGTGTACAGTTCTCATGGACAGTGCTTAACTGGTAAAGAAATCTATAAGTAACAACTAATAAACAACTCAGCTGTCACTGGGGGAACTTTTGGATCTAATGTGCTATTTCTATGTTTATTATGTGTCTCCCTGATTCTCTGTCTCATTGACTATTTACAGTTATTATCCTTGTGACAGCCCACCTGCTGCTCTAGAAATGGCCCTGTGGGTAAATTACTCATGATTCACAATGTTCAGATGTGGATTGGTTGTTTGTTTTGCAATTATGTTGTCAATTAGTAGCTGGGCTGAAAAGTTACATGTCAGATCTGGGTGCTAACTGATAAGGGGAAAAGACCTAACACCCGTCTTACTGTACAAGAATCAGCTGACTTACACAAATGTCCAGTCTAGGATGTTAACGGAATGTCTAATAGGAAATAATTAATATGTTCTACAAAATAATCATAAAAAAGCTCTAAAGAATACTCATCTAGCCAATCACTAGTATTGAGTTGTTGTCTTATTATTGATATGGTGTCATTATTATTATTTGTATTAATTTTATTACAGAATAGTGTGCATGACATCATTTATATGGTCCAAGGAATGATCTTAGGGTCAAGAGAGTTTAAAAGGACATTCATATAGAACATGCAATTTTAAAATTGCTTTGTTCTCTTGATATCCTTTGCTGAAAAGAATACCTACACACATCTCAGTTAGCTCCAAGTAGTGCATTTCTGCTCCTTTAATAAAGGTTATAAAGAGAACGAAGCAAGTTTGATAATAGAAGTAAATTTGAAATATGTTTAAAACTGTATGCTATATCTGAATCATTAAAGATAACAAAATGTGTTTAATGTCCCTTTAAACAATAAATGAATGCTAGATATAGCGAGCAAGCCACATGTACAACATATGTCAACACTGTTTTATTTGCATTTTCAGACATAACAGAGTCATTGTTTAAACTTGTTAGAGAAGACTCCTAAAATCCAGTATCAACATTGCAATATGTATTATCATTTTAAAGGATTTTACCTTATATGTATGTATATACAGGTAGCCCTCAGTTTACGCCGGGGTTAGGTTCCAGAAGGAATGGTTGTAAATCGAAACCATTGTAAATTGAAACCCAGTTTATAATGTAAGTCAATGGGAAGTGAGGGAGTTAGGTTCCAGGCCCCTCTCAAAATTGTCATAAGTAACACCTAATACATTATTTTAAAAGCTTTGAAATGAAGGCTTTAAATGCTGAACAGCATTATAAACCTAATAAAATAATCACACAACACAGAATATATAATTAAACGAAGTTAAATGAACAAAAACATTTGCTAAACTGCAAACAGTTCTTTCTATGCATTCCAATCTTCTGGACTGATTTATAGACAGGAAGATCTTGTTTCTTTTGAAATCTGCTTGATAGCTCAGGTCTGGTTAAACTGATTAATTTAAGCTTGCTTGGCTTGCATATCTTTGCTGCAACACAAGCGGACAGCTCCACCTACTGGCTTTTTTAATCAATGCACTGCTTCTCAATGCTTTTCAATAGCAGTCACATGACTGAAAAAAAGGGTTGTTATTCTGAAACGGTGCAAATTGAACCGTTGTAAACCGAGGGCCACCTGTATTTATATATTTATTAAACTTTATTTTTGAAGGGTCCGTTACTTCTTGTCACAACCTCACAAGGGTTTGAGATCTCTACAGAAATACATAGAACCAAAGAACCAAAAAGGCCCATCAAGTCTACCCATATTACGTTACTTTTTCTTACGATAGCCTTATGCATGTCCCAAGCATTTTTGAAGTTTTTTTATGTCATAAATCTTCTAAAGACACAAGCTGGCTTTCTCTAGCAGTCTTTGAACAATAACAGGAAGTCCGTTTCTTACCCATGCTCAGAAGAGGACAGAATGCAACCTAAGTACTTAGGATGTCAGCTCTCTTATATCACTACAGGCACTAGCTACACAAAGAGTGCTCATTTTACAAGAAAACAAATATGTTGTTTGCTATTTTTAATAAAATCTGTTTCTTATTTTGTTTACTTTGATTTAACATTTATTTTTTTTCACTAAAGGAACTTTGTTTCATATCCCTTTAAGACTTAAAGGGACAGTCTACACCAAAAATGTTCTTGCTTAAAAAGATAGATAATCCCTTTATTACCCATTCCCCGTTTTTGCATAACCAACACAGTTATATTAATATACATTTTACCTCTGTGATTACCTTTTATCTAAGCCCCTGCAGACAGCCGCCTTATCTAAGTGCTTTTGACAGACATGCAGTGTAGTCAATCAGTGAAGACTCCTAAATAACTTCACGGGAGTGAGCACAATGTTATCTATATGACACACATGAACTAGCACAGTCTAACTGTGAAGAACTTTCAAAATGCTCTGAGCTAGGAGGCGGTTTTCAACTGTTTAGACATCAGTTTGAGCCTAGCTAGGTTTAGCTGTTCAAAAATACCACCAAGGGAACAAAGCAAATTTGTAAATTGGAAAGTTGATTACAATTGCATGCCCTATCTGAATCATGAAAGTTTAGTTTTGACTTTTACTGTCCCTTTAACACACATTGGCCTTCATGCCAGTCCATTAATGCTGCTGTGCAACAAAAACATTATATTTAGTTTGTGTTGTTTTTTTAATTCCTAATTTAATTGCATTCTAATCAATAAGAAACTCACCAAATGCAAATAGTTAAGCCACCTGAATTATGAATCGAATACAACAGTAGAATCTGATCTTTTTACACTTACAAAAAAATGCAAACACATAAAAAAAAAAATCAACTATAACAGACTTTCCCAAATCATTTTTCACAGAAGCTTCTGCAGGGTCAGAGGGGCACCTGCCTAGGGCCCTGTACTTTGGGGGCCCCACACTATCATCAAGGGTGAGGGTATGAGAAAGTGCAGTATACATCCTGTATTTTATTTATGAAGTAGCATTTATGGTGTCAAGAGGTGTAATATATAGTGTTATTCCTTATAGGATACACTGTGTTTTGGTACAGGGGTGGGCCATACACGGGGCAGAGGATACAGAGGAGGGGTTGAGCTGAGGGCTGGTGCCCCAAAAATGCTAAGGGTGGCCCTGGGTATCTGTACAACTACAAGAAAGCAATATATACACTGTGAATAAGAAACATGGCAACTAATTGTTTTATTATTGATAATATCAGCCTAATGTATTTTTTAAACCACAAAACTCTTGGTTGCATTAACCTTTTAAGGCCGTTCTGACGTTCTATTCCATCCTAACCGCGCCAGGCTTTAGCGCTGTTAGGACGGAATAGAAAATACTAACCATTTGGCTGTCCTGAAGCCAACAACGCTTCCATGATGCGATCACGGTCTGGAGGGCGTGCCTAGCGTCATACAACAAAATAATTTGTTTATTAATGAATGAGAACAATATCAAAACATTTAAAGACCCCATATAAATATTGTATGTGGTAATATTGTACTAGAGTAATTAAAATTTGTTCCTAAAACTAATATCTCCCCGGAATTCAGCTATTCGAAAATTGCACAAAGATATGTAAGCACCGTTACTGTAAGTTTTGCTCCATCATATTCAATATAGCTACATTCTTTTCTTGCAACCGTTCCCGTCTCGATGAATATAAATATTGCCAATAACAAGGATACCGTTATCACAAAAGAGATGTGAAAACATTACTAAACAAATTAATTAAAATAGAACAAAAATACTACCTCTATAAAGCAGTGCATATGCACCAAAGAAAAACAGAAAACAGTTCAAGAAAAAACAACAACAAAAAAATCAACCTCACTAGCTTTGAAATAGCGATTCATGACAAAACACCACACAAAGGCAATAGCATGTTATTTTTTTATTGTTTATTTAAAGGGACAGTCTAGTCAAAATTAAAGTTTCATGATTCAGATAGGACATGCAAATTTTACACAACTTTAAAATTTACTTTTATCATCAAATTTGCTTTGTTCCCTTGGTGGTATTTTTGAAAAGCAAAACCTAGGTGTTGGTTATGCAAAACTGGGGAATGGGTAATAAAGGTATTATCTATCTTTTTAAATCTTTTTAAAGTCTGGAGTAGACTGTCCCTTTAAAAGGGACATGAAACGCAAACGTTTGGCCACGCCTTAAGAATGCCCCAGAAAACCCTATTAGATAATTTTATGTTTCAAATAGACATGTGCATGGCTAAAAAATTTGGTTCGTTTTCAGTTCGGATCGATTCGGACTTTTCCAATTTCGGATCGAATCGAATTCGGCAAAATTTGAATGAATTCGTTTCGGATTCGAATAAATTCGTTTCGGATTTATTCGGATTCGAATAAATTCGGCTGAATTTGGTTATATTCGGTTCGATTCGGTTCCGAAATTCGGTATGTTTTACTACACTAACACCCATTTAGTACACTAACACCCATAAACTACCTATGAACCACTAAACCGAGCCCCCCCCCCACATCGCAAACCCTATAATAAAATTATTTAACCCCTAACCTGCCGCCCCCGCTATCGCTGACACCTGCATTATCTTATTAACCCCTAATCTGCCGACCGGATATCGCCGCCACTATAATAAATGTATTAACCCCTAAACCGCCGCACTCCCGCCTCGCAAACACTATAATAAATTTCATTAACCCCTAATCTGACCCCCCCAACGTCGCCGCAATCTAACTATAAGTATTAACCCCTAATCTGCCGACCGGATATCGCCGCCACCTACATTATAGCTATTAACCCCTAATCTGCTGTCCCTAACATCGCCGACCCCTACATTATAGTTATTAACCCCTAATCTGCCCCCCCAACGTCGCCGCAATCTAACTACAAGTATTAACCCCTAATCTGCCGACCGGACATCGCCGCCATTATAATAAATGTATTAACCCCTAAACCGCCGCACTCCCGCCTCACAAACACTATAATAAACTTTATTAACCCCTAATATGCCCTCCCTAACATCGCCGCCACCTACCTACAATTATTAACCCCTAATCTCCCGCCCCCAACATCGCCGCTACTATAATAAGGTTATTAACCCCTAAACCTAAGTCTAACCCTAACACCCCCTAACTTATATATAATTTAAATAAAACGAAATAAATTTACTATAATTAAATAAATGAATCCTATTTAAAACGAAATACTTACCTGTAAAATAAACCCTAAGCTAGCTACAATATAACTAATAGTTAAATTGTAGCTATCTTAGGGTTTATTTTTATTTTACAGGCAACTTTGTATTTATTTTAACTAGGTACAATAGTTATTAAATAGTTAATAACTATTTAATAACTACCTAGCTAAAATAAATACAAATTTACCTGTAAAATAAATCCTAACCTAAGTTACAAATACACCTAACACTACACTATCATTAAATTAATTAAATAAATTAATCCTATTTAAAACTAAATACTTACCTGTAAAATAAACCCTAATATAGCTGCAATATAACTAATAGATACATTGTAGCTATTTTAGGATTTATATTTATTTTACAGACAAGTTTGTATTTATTTTAACTAGGTACAATAGCTATTAAATAGTTATTGACTATTTAATAGCTACCTAGTTAAAATAATTACAAAATTACCTGTAAAATAAATCCTAACCTAAGTTACAATTAAACCTAACACTACACTATCATTAAATAAATTAACTACAAGTACCTACAATTATCTACAATGAAATAAACTAAACTAAAGTACAAAAAAAACAAAACACTAAATTACAAAAAATAAAAAAATATTAAAAGAATTTTAAACTAATTACAGCTAATCTAAGCCCCCTGATAAAATAACAAAGCCCCCCAAAATAAAAAAATGCCCTACCCTATACTAAATTACAAAAGTTAACAGCTCTATTACCTTACCAGCCCTTAAAAGGGCCTTTTGCGGGGCATGCACCAAAGAAAACAGCTCTTTTGCCTGTAAAAAAAGCACAATACCCCCCCCACATTACAACCCACCACCCACATACCCCTAATCTAACCCAACCCCCCCCTTAAATAAACCTAACACTACCCCCCTGAAGATCTCTCTACCTTGAGTCGTGTTCACCCAGCTGGGCCGAAGTCTTCATCCAATGGGGCAGAAGAGGACATCCAGACCGGCAGAAGTCTTCATCCAAGCGGGGCAAGAAGAGGTCTTCCATCCATCAGAAAAGTACCAAAAAACAAACAAACACTAAATTACCAAAAATAATAAAATATTACAATAATTTTAAACTAATTACACCTAATCTAAGCCCCTACTAGCTATTAATATAGCTATAATATAACTAATAGTTACATTGTAGCTATTTTAGGATTTATATTTATTTTACAGGCAACTTTGTATTATTATTATTATTATTATCGGTTATTTGTAGAGCGCCAACAGATTCCGCAGCGCTAATTTATTTTAACTAGGTACAATAGTTATTAAATAGTTAATAACTATTTAATAACTACCTAGCTAAAATAAATACAAATTTACCTGTAAAATAAATCCTAACCTAAGTTACAATTACACTTAACACTACACTATCATTAAATTAATTAAATAAATGAATCCTATTTAAAACTAAATACTTACCTGTAAAATAAACCCTAATATAGCTACAATATAACTAATAGTTACATTGTATCTATTTTAGGATTTATATTTATTTAACAGGCAACTTTGTATTTATTTTAACTAGGTAAAATAGCTATTAAATAGATATTTACTGTTTAATAGCTACCTAGTTAAAATAATTACAAAATTACCTGTAAAATAAATCCTAACCTAAGTTACAATTAAACCTAACACTACACTATCATTAAATAAATTAAATAAATTAACTACAAGTACCTACAATTAAATACAATGAAATAAACTAAACTAAAGTACAAAAAAAACAAACACTAAATTACAAAAAATAAAAAAATATTACAAGAATTTTAAACTAAGTACACCTAATCTAAGCCCCCTAATAAAATAACAAAGCCCCCCAAAATAAAAAAAATGCCCTACCCTATACTAAATTACAAAAGTTAACAGCTCTATTACCTTACCAGCCCTTAAAAGGGCTTTTTGCGGGGCACGCCCCAAAGAAAACAGCTCTTTTGCCTGTATAAAAAAACACAATACCCCCCCCACATTACAACCCACCACCCACATACCCCTACTCTAACCCAAACCCCCCTTAAATAAACCTAACACTACCCCCCTGAAGATCTCCCTACCTTGAGTCGTGTTCACCCAGCCGGGCCGAAGTCTTCATCCGATGGGGCAGAAGAGGACATCCAGACCGGCAGAAGTCTTCTTCCAAGCGGGGCAAGAAGAGGTCTTCCATCCATCAGAAGTCTTGATCCAGGCGGCATCTTCTATGTTCATCCATCCGGAGCGGAGCGGCAGCATCCTGAATACACCTGACGCGGAGCATCCTCTTCTGTTCTGATCAGCCAATAGAATACGAGGTCAATCTGATTGGCTGATTGGATCAGCCAATCGGATTGAACTTGAATCTGATTGGATGATTCCATCAGCCAATCAGATTTTTCCTACCTTAATTCCGATTGGCTGATAGAATCCTATCAACCAATCGGAATTCAAGGGATGCCATCTTGGATGACGTCACTTTAAGGTACAGTCATTTAGTCGTCGGATCAAGAAAGAAGAGGATGCTCCGCGTCGGATGTATTCAGGATGCTGCCGCTCCGCTCCGGATGGATGAACATAGAAGATGCCGCCTGGATCAAGACTTCTGATGGATGGAAGACCTCTTCTTGCCCTGCTTGGATGAAGACTTCTGCCGGTCTGGATGTCCTCTTCTGCCCCATCGGATGAAGACTTCGGCCCGGCTGGGTGAACATGACTCAAGGTAGGGAGATCTTCAGGGGGGTAGTGTTAGCTTTATTTAAGGGGGGTTTGGGTTAGAGTAGGGGTATGTGGGTGGTGGGTTGTAATGTGGGGGGGGGGTATTGTTTTTTTTTTACAGGCAAAAGAGCGGTTTTCTTTGGGGCATGCCCCGCAAAAGCCCTTTTAAGGGCTGGTAAGGTAATAGAGCTGTTAACTTTTGTAATTTAGTATAGGGTAGGGCATTTTTTTATTTTGGGGGGCTTTGTTATTTTATTAGGGGGCTTAGATTAGGTGTACTTAGTTTAAAATTCTTAAAATATTTTTTTATTTTTTGTAATTTAGTGTTTGTTTTTTTATGTACTTTAGTTTAGTTTATTTCATTGTATTTAATTGTAGGTACTTGTAGTTAATATATTTAATTTATTTAATGATAGTGTAGTGTTAGGTTTAATTGTAACTTAGGTTAGGATTTATTTTACAGGTAATTTTGTAATTATTTTAACTAGGTAGCTATTAAACAGTAAATATCTATTTAATAGCTATTTTACCTAGTTAAAATAAATACAAAGTTGCCTGTAAAATAAATATAAATCCTAAAATAGCTACAATGTAACTATTAGTTATATTGCAGCTATATTAGGGTTTATTTTACAAGTAAGTATTTAGTTTTAAATAGGATTCATTTATTTAATTAATTTAATGATAGTGTAGTGTTAGGTGTAATTGTAACTTAGGTTAGGATTTATTTTACAGGTAAATTTGTATTTATTTTAGCTAGGTAGTTATTAAATAGTTATTAACTATTTTATAACTATTGTACCTAGTTAAAATAAATACAAAGTTGCCTGTAAAATAAATATAAATCCTAAAATAGCTACAATGTAACTATTAGTTATATTGTAGCTATATTAATAGCTAGTAGGGGGCTTAGATTAGGTGTAATTAGTTTAAAATTATTGTAATATTTTATTATTTTTGGTAATTTAGTGTTTGTTTGTTTTTTGGTACTTTTCTGATGGATGGAAGACCTCTTCTTGCCCCGCTTGGATGAAGACTTCTGCCGGTCTGGATGTCCTCTTCTGCCCCATCGGATGAAGACTTCGGCCTGGCTGGGTGAACACGACTCAAGGTAGGGAGATCTAATTAATTGTAATATTTTATTATTTTTGGTAATTTAGTGTTTGTTTGTTTTTTGGTACTTTTCTGATGGATGGAAGACCTCTTCTTGCCCCGCTTGGATGAAGACTTCTGCCGGTCTGGATGTCCTCTTCTGCCCCATCGGATGAAGACTTCGGCCCGGCTGGGTGAACACGACTCAAGGTAGGGAGATCTTCAGGGGGGTAGTGTTAGGTTTATTTAAGGGGGGTTTGGGTTAGAGTAGGGGTATGTGGGTGGTGGGTTGTAATGTTTGGGGTGGTGGGTTTTTTTTACAGGCAAAAGAGCTGTTTTCTTTGGGGCATGCCCCGCAAAAGGCCCTTTTAAGGGCTGGTAAGGTAATAGAGCTGTTAACTTTTGTAATTTAGTATAGGGTAGGGCATTTTTTTATTTTGGGGGCTTTGTTATTTTATTAGGGGGCTTAGATTAGCTGTAATTAGTTTAAAATTGCCAGTCTGGATGTCCTCTTCTGCCCCATCGGATGAAGACTTCGGCCCGGCTGGGTGAACACGACTCAAGGTAGGGAGATCTTCAGGGGGGTAGTGTTAGGTTTATTTAAGGGGGGTTTGGGTTAGAGTAGGGGTATGTGGGTGGCGGGTTGTAATGTTGGGGGGTGGTAAGTTTTTTTTTTTTTTTACAGGCAAAAGAGCGGTTTTCTTTGGGGCATGCCCCACAAAAGGCCCTTTTAAGGGCTGGTAAGGTAATAGAGCTGTTAACTTTTGTAATTTAGTATAGGGTAGGGAATTTTTTATTTTGGGGGGCTTTGTTATTTTATTAGGGGGCTTAGATTAGGTGTAATTAGTTTAAAATTCTTTTAATATTTTTTTATTTTTTGTAATTTAGTGTTTTTTTTTGTAATTTAGTGTTTTATTTTTTTGTACTTTAGTTTAGTTTATATCATTGTAGATAATTGTAGGTACTTGTAGTTAATTTATTTAATGATAGTGTAGTGTTAGGTTTAATTGTAACTTAGGTTAGGATTTATTTTACAGGTAATTTTGTAATTATTTTAACTAGGTAGCTATTAAATAGTCAATAACTATTTAATAGGTATTGTACCTAGTTAAAATAAATACAAACTTGCCTGTAAAATAAATATAAATCCTAAAATAGCTACAATGTATCTATTAGTTATATTGCAGCTATATTAGGGTTTATTTTACAGATAAGTATTTAGTTTTAAATAGGATTCATTTATTTAATTAATTTAATGATAGTGTAGTGTTAGGTGTATTTGTAACTTAGGTTAGGATTTATTTTACAGGTAAATTTGTATTTATTTTAGCTAGGTAGTTATTAAATAGTTATTAACTGTTTAATAATTATTGTACCTAGTTAAAATAAATACAAAGTTGCCTGTAAAATAAAAATAAACCCTAAGATAGCTACAATTTAACTATTAGTTATATTGTAGCTAGCTTAGGGTTTATTTTACAGGTAAGTATTTAGTTTTAAATAGGATTCATTTATTTAATTATAGTAAATTTATTTCGTTTTATTTAAATTATATATAAGTTAGGGGGTGTTAGGGTTAGGGTTAGACTTAGGTTTAGGGGTTAATAACCTTATTATAGTAGCGGCGACGTTGGGGGAGGGAGATTAGGGGTTAATAATTGTAGGTAGGTGGCGGCGATGTTAGGGAGGGCAGATTAGGGGTTAATAAAGCTTATTATAGTGTTTGCGAGGCGGGAGTGCGGCGGTTTAGGGGTTAATACATTTATTATAGTGGCGGCGATGTCCGGTCGGCAGATTAGGGGTTAATACTTGTAGTTAGATTGCGGCGACGTTGGGGGGGCAGATTAGGGGTTAATAACTATAATGTAGGGGTCGGCGATGTTAGGGACAGCAGATTAGGGGTTAATAGCTATAATGTAGGTGGCGGCGATATCCGGTCGGCAGATTAGGGGTTAATACTTGTAGTTAGGATTGCGGCGACGTTGGGGGGGGCAGATTAGGGGTTAATAACTATAATGTAGGGGTTGGCGATGTTAGGGATAGCAGATTAGGGGTTAATAGCTATAATGTAGGTGGCGGCGATATCCGGTCGGCAGATTAGGGGTTAATACTTGTAGTTAGATTGCGGCGACGTTGGGGGGGGCAGATTAGGGGTTAATGAAATTTATTATAGTGTTTGCGAGGCGGGAGTGCGGCGGTTTAGGTGTTAATACATTTATTATAGTGGCGGCGATATCCGGTCGGCAGATTAGGGGTTAATAAGATAATGCAGGTGTCAGCGATAGCGGGGGCGGCAGATTAGGGGTTAATAAGTGTTAGATTAGGGGTGTTTAGTGGCTCGGGGTACATGTTAGGGTGTTAGGTGCAGACTTAGTGTTTCCCCATAGGAAACAATCGGGCTGCGGTGTTAGGTTTTTTTCAGCCGAAACTCCCCATTGTTTCCTATGGGGAAATGCCGAATTTTACCGTGCTAATTCGGATTTATTCGGAGATACGGCAGCTATTTCGGATTCATTCAGTAGATTCGGAATTTACAGAATTTTCGAATAAATCCGAAACGAACCGCACATATCTAGTTTCAAACAGTATTGTTTGCACAGTCTCTTTGCCTGTTTAATAACTATCACTAATTGTTCTCATCTGGAAGGTGATATCATGGAAAAAAACTAAGTTCAAACATTTTAAAGCCAATAACTTTTTTTAAATACACATTTTTAAGCATTTTATATTACAACCTCATGCTATATAATATCCTTTTAAGCTACTTTTTGACCTTGCAGATTCTTGGACCTTGTAAAACCATCTAACACAATATAAAAAGCATGTGACATGATGACACAGAAGTAAAATTATGTGCATAACATCAATGTACAAAAATTATGAAAATACAATTATATAAAAGCACATAAGGGCTTCCATATATTACATCATATGACTGTGATAATTTAAGTATCTACCACTCCAATTAAAATAAGAAAGTAAGCTGGTTGGAATAATACTCTGATTGTATAAAAATATTAACTAAAATAGAAGTTGTTTTATATTTAGTTTGTTCACACATCAAAATATACCCTGTAATAGGGTGACCAGATGTCCTGTTTTTAAATTATGCCAAAATGTCCCTTTTTTATTTTAAAGTCACAAACCCTAAACAGACTGCAATACTGCTTTCTCCATTGTTGTCCACCTGTGAACTACAGCTCCCAGAATGCAGAGAGGCAGACAAAGGGGAAGTAATGTGCAATGGTTACTGGAGATACAGGAAGTGTGTGATGCTGCTAAGGATAGAGCGGGAACGTGGATTTGAGGAACAGAACGATTTTAAAGGACCAGTCAACACTGTAGATTTTCATAATCAACAATTGCAAGATAACAAGACAATGCAATAACACTTAGTCCTGATCTTCAAATGAGTAGATTTTTTTCTGACACTTTTAATAGTTGTGTCTATTTCCACTCCCCCTGTACCATGTGACAGCTATCAGCCAATCACAAATGCATACACATACCCTGTGACATCCATCAGCCAATCGCGAATGCAAATAATTATAAGCTGTGAATTATTGCACATGCTTATTAGGAGCTGGTGACTCAAAAAGTGTAAATATAAAAAGACTGTGCACATTTTGTTAATGGAAGTAAATTGGAAAGTTGTTTAAAATTACTGCTCTATCTGAATAATAAAAGTTTAATTTTGACTTGAGTGTTCCTTTAACTTCTGAGAGAGAAGGCAGAGTGTTTCAGCACAGCGTTTGGTTATTTTGTTAATTTAAATTACTCAAGTGATCAAAGCTTTGCTTTAACAATTAAAAGATGTTTTACCCATTAAATAAGGCATTGTATAAAAAATACATTTTAGTAAATGAAGTAATTTAAAGGGATATTAAACACTTTGAAATGGTAAAATAAAATGATAGATAGTATGTATGTATATATATATATATATACACAACAAAAAGGTATTGACGCACCGCCATTATCAAAAGCACAACATATTTTTTAAACTGCTGCAAAGAAATGCCTGCAAACAACTATTCTATTTAAATAAAATTGGGATCTTAGTCACACAATATGGCCATATTTTGCTTAGCCAGTCACCACTTACAAGGTGTCCCAATATAGACTGGTCCTAACACTACAGTTCTTTTGCCACAGAGGGCTGAATCATTCCTGATTTAACCCTTTCGTGACTGGGTTAAAGTGTCTACATCGGAACAATGGAAATTGCGAGATTTCAATTATTGGATCAGGTCTGGGGGGCGTCCCTATAACCCTAGGAACGCCCTCCAGACCGCAATCAAATCCAGGAAGCACAGAAGGCTTCAGGACAGCCGTTAGCTATGACTTTCCATTCCGTCATAACGGCTCTAAAGCCCAGTGTAATTATGACGGAATAGAACGGCATAACATCGTTAAAAGGTTAACTCCTCATAGTAGAATGAGACTCCCTGGCTTAAAGGGAAAGTCAACACCAGAATTTTTGTTGTTTAAAAAGATAGATAATCCCTTTATTATCCATTTCCCAGTTTTGCAAAACCAACACTGTAATATTAATACACTTTTTACTTCTGTGACTAACTTGTATCTAAGCATCTTCTGACCGCCCCTAATCACATGACTTTTAGTTATTATCTATTGACTTGCATTTTAGCCAATTAGTGCAGTGTCTGCCACTAGCCACGGGCGTGATCACAATGCTTTCTATATGGCCTACATGAGCTTGCTCTCCCCTGCTGTGAAAAGTAAATAAAATAGAGACGGCCTTCAAGGGCTTATAAATTATCATATGTGCCTTCCTAGGTTTGCTTTCAACTAGAATACCAAGAGAACAAAGCAAAATTGTTGATGAAAGTAAATTGGAAAGTTGTTTAAAATTACATGCCCTATTTGAAAAATGAAAGTTTTTTTTGGACTTGACTGTCCCTTTAATATTCACAACTCTGTTACACAGTCATGAGCACACCTGAACTTGGGTGGGGTGCTTAAACAAATGGGAGATGGTCAGTCTATGACCTATGAGGAGTTAAAGCAGGAATGATTCAGCCCCCTGTGGCAAAAGAACTGTAGCGTTAGGACCAGTCTATATTGGGACACCTTGTAAGTGGTGACTGGCTAAGCAAAATATGGCCATATTGTGTGACTAAGATCCCAATTTTATTTAAATAGAATAGTTGTTTGCAGGCATTTCTTAGCAGCAGTTTAAAAAATACGTTGTGCTTTTGATAATGGAGGTACGCCAATACCTTTTTGTTGTATAATTACTGGGTCATATTGGCAGCACTCCAAAAAGATGTGTGTATAAACTTTTTGTAAGGTGTGCTAAAAAACCATATTGTATTTGTGTATATATATATATATATATATATATATATATATATATATATATATATATATATATATATATATATATATATATATATATAATAAACACAGATAGCGCATTCACACTCGCCAACAATTACTCCAGACCAGGGTGCATAAAAAATATCCAATACAGTCCAATAATATGCACTCCCTGGATTTAAACACAGCACACTTTATTCAGTGACGTTTCGGGGCATTCACCCCTTCCTCAAACAACACAAAATGTGATACAAACAGTGCATAAATAAGTAACAAGCCCCTCCCCCATATCAATTCAGCCAATCAAACAGGTAGGAAATAACATTACCTCCTGTGCATGTAAATGTATCATCAAAGCAATAGAGGAACAATCATCAAAATTCCATAATATACATTTTTAACGTGCAAAATCTAGTGTGACATATATATCAAGTGACTTATTATATCTAGTGACATCTTTATAGTGGATATGGATCTATAACCAAATATATACATATATAGCTTCTTAAGATGTACATAATCAACAGCAATAAGATCAGAACATTCGCAGGTAAAGAGAACAACCACCATGTACTGTATACCAACCTTAGTTAGCAACAAACACGCAATGTGGATCCGACATTACTCACCACGCTGGAATCGGTGTGGGGAGGTGGGCGTGGTCATCAAAAGATACCTATGCTACGCCCTTCTCATGTGACCTGAATCCAGTCAATCCTGGAGTGGCATTAGACGTTGCCATAGCAACACATATCGCAGCGAGCTTGACCCAGACAGGGGCAACGCACTACGGCTTACACACTGTAACAACAGGTTGTCATGGCAACGTCCGACGCCCCCATAGTACACTAAACCCCCAACTTGCATCCACCAATGATCTTAAGGCGCATGTATAAAAGAACACACTGTCAAATGACCATAATGTATAATGAAAAAACTGCATCGATGAACAGATCATATAAGCCCACTTTAAATCTTTTGATCATAACACATAGTGAATCCATTAAGTCATAACAACGGGGGTAAATTTAGATGACAGTAGCCTGGCCTTTAATATACATCAATGGAAATCACCCTTCATTAAATAATAAATAAATAAGAGCCTATCTAATCCTAGCTCAGTAATTAGACATCCTACACCACAGCTACTTACCGCTAACAGAGCTTTCAAATAGTAAAACTTAGCAACCTGTCACAAATAGACTAAGTAAATCTCGACACTAAGTTAGCATCATATTTTAACAATCTTACTTGTATGGGGCAATATCCAAGTCACTAGAATAACATTAGTGGACATGTGACCTTATAATCAAGGTCTTTTGTCATAGGCTCAATGATTACTCATATTCAGAGACCTCTATTCCCACTTCATGTCTCAAAAAGCATGGTTTTAAAGAATGGATCTATACATGGACTCTCAGTGTCAATAAAGACACTATAAAAAACAGTGCCAATCAACATTGGTATTTAATCCGCCAGGTTGTACTGTTCCCAGGAGGAAATAGAAGAGACTATTGCAAAATGGATCCATAGACTGGGAACAGTACAACCTGGCGCATTAAATAACAACAGTATACAACAAGCATGTTTAAAAAAGAGAGACACGGCTCTCAGAGAAGACCCCTGACGTGCGTTTCACTTAATGTTTCTTCAGAGGGGGTGTGCGTTGGTTTTGAATCTGTTTATTTACAGCCCGATTGTGCTATTACACTCAATGTAGCTCGCTCCTGCTACCAGAGCAGGAGCAAGCTACATTGAGTGTAATTGCACAATCGGGCCGGGCTGTCACTAGGCAGCTGCCTAGATGCGCTGAGAAAAAAAATCAGACCCACTTAGTAGAGCAAGGAGCTTATATAACATTATTTTCTAGGTTTACTTCCCGCCCCTTTAAGTGATTTAACCCAGTGTGAATGTTGGTTTAATTGATTTAATTCACATTAAAGATGGAATGAATGTAGTATGAAAGATATTAACACTAAAACAAATATTTGAAATTGGAGTAAAGGTATTATTTTTTTTTAAGGTGCAACCGCTTTCTCTTTTGCAACTCATACGTTTATTGTGAATATATATATATATATATATATATATATAAGTCTGTAATATACTTTCATTATTTATTTTGTCCCCTTTTCCTGTAATTTCATTCTGAATTTGTAAACTTTTAGAAATGAAAGTGCAGAACACTGTTATATTCTACACAACCATTGGCTGCACATTCTAGTGACCTATTTATAACTGTCTCTAATTGGCCACAGCAGAGAAGGTAACCTAAGTTACAACATGGCAACTCCCATTGTTTTATAGACACTAAAACTTTACACTTAGTTTGTCACTATTTAAACAGCTGATGAAACTTTTAAAATACATCTACAGGCTACTCTCAGACTAATCTTTTCTTTGAATGCATCATTATATCTAGCATTTATTTAGTGTTTAATGTCCCTCTAAAATGTCCAATATCCATGGGACTTTAACAAGTTCAGTGGATTTTCATATGGATATTTATTTTTTAATGCTGTGTCTTCCTACCAGCTTTGAAATTGGGGATTCTCTTTGTCTTTTGTTTTAGTTTGTTTCTTAAAATGTTTAAAGGGACAGTCAAGTCAAAATTAAACTTTCATGTTTCAGATAGGGCATGCAATTTTAAACAACTTTTCCAATTTACTTTTATCATCAAAATTGCTTTGTTCGCTTTGTATTCTTTGTTGAAAGCTAAACCTAGGTAGGCTCATAAATTGAATCCTAAGGCTATTGAAGGCAACCTCTAAGCTCATTCATTTTGACAGTTTTAGTTCATGTGTGTCATATAAAGTTGTGCTCACTCCCGAGGAGTTATTTATGAGTCGGCACTGATTGGCTAAAATGCACGTCTGTCAAAAGTAACTAAAATAAGGGGGTAATCACAGAGGTAAAAAGTGTATTAATATAACAGTGTTGGTTATGCAAAACTGGGGAGTGGGTAATAAAGGGATTATATATCTATTTAAATAATAGAGATTTTCAAATAGACTGTCCCTTTAATTCAGTTCAATTGTCAATACACATGTATTTTTAAACCAAAAATCTTGTTATAGCAGTCACCATTCTTCAGTTCTCTCTGTGCAAGTAAATAGAAAAAGATTGTGTAATAAAACAGCAAATAACTTACGTGTGTTCTTGCAAAATTAGTACAATTCTCAGTGTAGCCGATGCCCTCAGGTTGATCATTTTTTATTCAGTTCTGGGCATGAGCAAATCTCACTCCCTGTTAGCCTAAGGCAAAATATGCCCCTGTCCCGCACCTATGGTGTAATACAATTTACTACCCATTCCCCAGCTTTGTACAACCAAGATTATTATATTAATATACTCTATAACCTCTAAATCTCTGTTTCTAAGCCCTGCTGGCTGCCTCTTATCTCAGAGCATTTTATTAGCTTTTTACAACCAGACAGTGTTAGTTAATGTGTGCCATATAGATAACATTGTGCTCACTCCCATGGTGTTATGCAGGATGCAGTACTAATTGGCTAAAATGAAAGTTTGTAAATAGCACTGGGATAAGGGGGCAGTCTGCAGAGGCTTAGATACAAGGTAATCACAAAGGTAAAAAGTATATTAATATAACTGTGTTGGTTATGCAAAGCTAGGGAATGGGTAATAAAGGGATTATCTATCTTTTAAACAATACAACATTTTCAAGTAGACTGTCCCTTTAATTTAGCATTAAACTTTTTTTATTTTACTTTAAAAACTTTATTTTGTGGCTTTATGAATAAATAAGAAAACATTAGATGTTGGGGATTTCTAAAAAGGATCTGCAAGGCACCATATAAGGCAGGGGTAGCAAACTTATACTACCTGTGCCCAAGGCGGCGTGCAAACATTTATTTGCCACATAGCATCCAGTGCTCACCTGTGCTGTTTCCATACTGAACTTAACGGCCTTATGTCTAGTTTTGTTTGACTGCAGTTGTAGCAGACATTGAATTAGGAGTATTTTGCAATAAAATCCCCTGCCGTACAGTAATGTATTTGCAATATTTTTTTAAATGCTCTCTCACAATTTGTTTAGCAAACAGCTTGGCACCACCAAACTAGTGTCAGCAATGCGCTTGTTACAGGACCAAATAGAGCTCCGCCTCCCAGAAATGCCACAAGAGATTTAACCCTTTAAATCCCAGGCACGCCTATTTTTAGAATTTTAGATTCTCTTGAGGGGATATTTAACACTAAGGGCTCAATTTATCAAACCCTTCGCCTCCCTATGACTGCAGGTTCGCACAAGAGAACCTGCAGTCAAAATGTATCAAGCAGCGGTCATCAGACCGTTGCTTCCCTACCCTCTTCAATGTCCCCGGTCTCGTCCAACTTGGGACGCATGATCGGCTGTGGGCAGGGGGTGGGATTGCACGTGAGCGCAAAGTAGCACTTGTGTGCAATGTTAAATTCCAGAAGTGGATTTCTGCCCGACAGATGAGAGCTGGGACGGACAGGGACGCCTTAAATGATAAATTGAGCTCTAAATACATTTTATAAGCATAGTATTGTGGTAACTGTACCCATCTCCCTCTTGTAGTGGGAGCCACCATGTTGAAATCTGTTTGCACATGTGCAGTAACTCTCCTTCAGACACCTGACGTGTAACCTAGGCCACACCGATGATTAGAGGGAGGTGCATACATTGTATTTAGTGTTTAGGGTCCTTTTAAATTGTTTGATTATCTCTGTTGATTTTGTTTAAACAAGCACAGCCATCTTATAATGATTACCAAGTTATTCTGTTGTACAGCACAAAAGAAGATGTATTAAATTCATATACACATGCCTATGTTAAATTCATATTTTATTAGCAATATCTTTACTCACAGGAAGAAAGACAGCCAATGAGAGATAAATATACAATATATTTACAAATAAGTGCTTCTACAACTCTACAGTTAATATCACTAATCTTATGAACATATACATAGGTTAATTATTAAATTGTTCTCAAGTAGCAGTGTCCATTTTCATACCATGATGTCCTCATGTGATTCAAGATGTAAAAGTTCTGTCTGTTTTAGTGCTGAATTTTATTAGCAACACTCAAGGTTAATTGTAGCTGTTCATTAAATGACAGAAATATTATCCATGGTGCAGCCACATTTTTCTACAATCATGTTGGGAAACTCTGCCACCTCAATTTCTGTGTAGTCTCCCTTTTTGACCAGGTACATGACTGGCAGAGGGGCGCTTTCTGCTACTGAACAAGTTCTTTCCCCATACCCATATTGGCGCATAGGGAATCTGGGCTGCTTGCAACCACCTACACAATGGAAGGCCTGGTATCCTGCAGGCTCAATGATCCAGTACTGCGTCCAGGTCATTTCCCGGAAGTTGATGTAATATTCCTCCCTGCAGCAAGCATTGTCTTTCTTTGTACCTGAATTTGCACAGTCTCCGCGGGCACTGCAAGAAAAATTAAAAATGGCGGTTAATATAACACGTCTCTCACCAGCACTACACAATCAAATGTGTCATCAAAGCATTACATGTAAAAAAGCATAACAAATCAATATTCTTCATAAATATATATGATATGATTCCACTCAAGAGGGGGTATTACACAATGTAAGTGGTTCATGTGTACTGTAATTCATTTCCAACATTTATTTAAAGGGACATAAAACACAGTGAGATTGTTAGCCTGTTAGCTCAATGATAACTTGGCCTTAAAGGGATACTAAACCAACATTTTTGTATTTCATGACTCAGACAGAGCATGCAATTTTAAGCAACTTTCTAATTTACTCCTATTATCAATTTGTCTTCATTCTGTTGCTATCGTTATTTTAAAAGCAGAAATTAAAAAGTTAGGAGCCAGCCCATTTTAGGTTCAGCACCATGGATAGCGCTTGCTTATTGGTGGCTGACATTTAGCCACTAATAAGCAAGCATAACCCAGGTTCCGAACTAAAAATGGGCTGGCTCCTAAACTTTACATTCCTGCTTTTTAAATAAAGATAGCAAGTTAATGAAGACAAATAGATAATAGGAGTAAATTAGAAAGTTGCTTAAAATTGCTGCCCTATCTGAACCATTAAAGAAAAAAAAAAATTGGTTTAGTATCCCTTTAACAGAGAAGGTAGGAAAAGATAAACTTAGATTACAATTTATGGAGACTAGAACTTTATAATTAAATCTTTAATTTTTAAACCAATATAATTTGAAAATACAATTGTATATTATTTTGTTAGCTTTGAATACATCACAACACAATTATATATAGAATTTATTTAGTGTTTAATGCAATTTTAAGCATTATAGTTACTTTAGATCTATGCATTATTATTAATAATAAAAATAAAAATAACAACAACCTTGCTTGCTATATTCAATTTATGTCATAAAAGTTACTAATTATGTTACCATCTTTTCAGTAAAATTTAGTTTGAAATGAGGTTTTGTTTTTCTTTGACATTGCAGAGTTAGGTTTATTTACTGATATTGATTTAAAGGGACCTTAAAGCATGTCTTTTACTTTAAATATTTACATTCATTTAAATGAAAAGCAAATAATGTTTTGTTTTTATGACATAGGTTGTGCATAGACTTCCCATAAGATTCAAACAAAAAATAGCTTTACCTTTTCCATGCAAATATTTTTAACATCTTTAAACTGTGCTATTTTATATGCAAGATAGATTTTTAAATTATGTTTAATGTCCCTTTAATTTATACTACATAAGGGCAAGCTTTCTGTCACCAGTATTACAAGTTTTTGTATAGCCAATGGTTCAGGCATATAAAGGACCTGCCAGAGAAAAAGCATTTGTTTATTGAAAAATGTGAAAAATTGCCCCACATTTGAGGACATATTTCTGCTTCAGAACAAGTGGTCAGTTGTTGCCTAAGTTATGTTAAATAAAGTCACCTGTTCCTAAGCTAATTATAATAATTCTATGACATGTTTTGTACTCAGTAATTTATATGACAGAACAAAAATATAATGGATATTAGACCTACCCGTGCTCATCCAGGTTAAGTGTATACAACACCAGCTCAGGCTTGCCCAGAACACTGTCTGATGGGTCCTGGGTAGTGAATTGCACCAGCTTTGCCATGTTGGATGCATAACTGCCATGTCTCTCTCCATCCACTTTGATCTGCAGGTGCATATTGCGCTGACCCTTGTTCCTCATCCAGTAATGCACAGCCATTGTCACATCAAAACTCCTCCAGCCAGATTCCATGATGGGTACCAGCCTGGGAAATAACGTGCAAATAAATTAGTTTAGCCCACATTTACTTTAAATGTATTCAAATAGCATCTATATAAAGCTCTAGTTTCTAACCTTACTTTGCTTTGCAACACTGTAAATATATATATTACATCCTCCCGGGTCTAAATATTTACATATCTGTGGCACCCCAAGGGCATAAGGAAATTGACACTTATGTAAAATAATAAAATACTCTAAGAAAATAGATAACATTTCTAGTTTACCCTGGCCTGTCCCTTTAATCATTTATATTAAGCTAGCTTTAACTTCACTTTTAGATAGGCAATATAACTTAAAGGGGTCCCTTCAAAATATCAAATACTGGGAGTGTTTTTTTTTTTTAAAAAGAAGTGTATTATAAGCTATTTAAAATATATTCACCCCAGCACCTGTTCTGCGATACCATCAGCTGAAAATGTATCACTGGTATAAGGTTATATAAGTTTATTTGTTTTTTTAATATAGATTTATACTTAGTAATTTCTAAAAAAATATGTCAGTGCATTCCAACCATTATCATGCTAACGTCTAACTGCTTGCACGATAAACATAGCTGTTCCAACATCTAAAGATGCAAATGCACAAGAGTTAACACAAATATAACCAAATTCCTCATTAGGGTATCCAGGCAGCTGCCTAGGGGTGCTGAACTCAGATAAATGCCCTGTGGTGAACAAACTACAAAACTGACATATACTGTAAACTTTATATGTAATCTCTACTACTTTTATGAAGAAATTATTGGACACATAAACTGATACTTTTAAAACATTCTTAAGAAACCTAATTTATGTAGCTTTTGAGAAGTATAAGGTGGTTAGGTTAGAACCAATCTAGAAGTGTGAAATCTCCATCTATGCACTGAATATACTGTGCAGAATACCCTCTGCTAAAAGTAATAGTTTTTGGGTGAATTATCATCTGATTCCCTCTCTATATTGAAACTTTGGGTTATAGAGGGTGTCACACCATATTGTAGCTAATTCTGGAGATAACCTACCTGGAGTCAATCAGAGATGTTCTGTTAGTTCCATCAGCCAATATTTCCACATAGTAGACACTAACTCTAGCGTTTGTGACCGGTCTGTGGAGCCTTCTGTCTGGTGCATTGAAGAGGTTGGGTGAAATCTTGAAGAGCTTGAGTTCTGCCATGGTCACCTCGCTGTTATCAGGGATCCTGGCTTCCATCTCAAAAACCAGCGTTTGCTTGGTGGTGTCTGAGTAGAGCACCTCTCCAGAGATATCTAGACAATAAACATTGTGATCAACATCTAAGCCTCTCTCTCATCAGTCCCCATAATCAGCGATCAGTGTGGGCAGCCAGGTAATATTAACATTCCATTAACATAACAAAGAGGCCTCAGGCAAGGACATTAGGGGGCCATAAATTAATTAAAATGTAGAATGTTTGTAAACACTAGCTTTAGCAAACTGTCACATGCTCTGAACTCTGTAATCCACTCATATGAGACTATAAACAACTTTATGTCTGGCACACATCCTCCTGTCAGATAGATAAATCTATAACATTATTTATTTATTAAATCATTCAGTTTTTATAAATATTTCCCATTAGTATCTAATATAGCCTTTTGTACAAAGTGTTTGTTAAGTAATAGTCATACCTGCATTGCCAGAGATGCCCCTGATGATACCAGCTAAGCTGGGCAGAGATCTTCTCTTCCTCTCTCTGTGCTTATGGAGCATGGAGATGTATTTATCCTGGATGTGCTTTGGGATCACCAAGTTGTCTAGGTCTCTCTTATGGACCTGGGGGACCTCAGGGAGGCTGAGTTTCTTTAGTAAAGCTTCTTTGATGTCATCAGAGGTAAATCCACTGATAGTCGTCAGACAGAGGGCACTGAGGAGCCAGTACAGTAGCAGGGTCATGATGGCAGTGTGTGAGGGAGATCTATCCTCAGCTCCTTGCGTTGTAAGAGTGATGTAGTCATTACAACCTGCTCTTTATATAGCAAATCCGCTACTCACCGCCCCATGCTGGGAAGGTAAACAGTGCCACAGGGGATATGAGACTTACACAAGAGGATAGTAACACTCCCATTACTAGACTGACACCTTTCCCTGCTAAATGCTCAGACAAGAAACACTGGGTACCATAAGTGCTGAATTAACTCACATAAAACAAAATATGTATTATATTCATTATTGTGCAAAGGCTTAATCTTTATTTCACTTTCATTCTGTAGCCCTAAAATAACAGTGCTCCTAGAGAAATAAGTGCAGTATAGTTGTATTTAATTATAGTTTCATATATAGAACCCCATATACATATATATATACCTATATATATATATATATATATATATATATATATATATATATATATATATATATATATATATATATATATATATATATATACACACACACACACACACACACACACACACACACACAGGACTCACAAAAAACGTAATTTAAAATTGTATAAAAAATAAATATTGAAATAAAAATACTGACACACACTCACATATATATTAAATATATATATATATATATATATATATATATATATATATATATATATATATATATATATATATATATATATATATATACACACATACACATATATATATTCAGTTTAATAGAAATATTCAGATTCTACTTTAATATATATATAGTAGAATTTGACTATTTCTATCAAATTGAATTTATAGGAAACTAAAAGATTCAAGTTATGGATAAAAAATAAATACAATTGTGCTAGATAATCAGAAGATAAATGTATAGAATCAGAGGAATTCTATTGAAATTGGTAAAATGAATTACAAGTAATTTACAATGGTATTTAACGAACTATAAAACAAAAAGCTTATTGAATTATTTTATACATCACGTATCCAATAGTGCAAACCTGAGCTCTGATGAAAGCATTGGCAGGAATATTATCACATTATTAAAGGGATGGTTAATATGAAAACAATATACATATAAGAAAATACACGTTAAAAACATTGCATGAAAAAAAGTTAAAACAATTTATTCTGAATGATAAATGAACAGAAAATAAGTCATATGTCTCCTTTGGTGGCAATTTCCATCTCCACAATCTTACAAACCAATATTATTGTTTAGCACTGAAGAATTTGTTGATAAATAAATACACAAATCAATTGATGATATACTGTAAAATTCTCTCTTTTACAAACATGGAAGGAAAATATGATTAATATATTCGTTAATAAAACAAAAAATTAGATCCGAATAAATAGGGAAGTCATTGTTAAATCGGAAAAAACATCATGTAAAATATTCATTACACTAGAAGCCTATAGATTATAAAACATTCAGCTGGGAACAGACATAAGGATTGTCTCAGGTATAGAGTGAGATCACATTGCAGATGTAAACTTAACAATTACAGGCTTCATATCCTAAACTGATATATATGTGTATTAACTACCGGATAGCAACTGTTATGTGACCTTCATTACAAGCACACTAAAGGTATATGACCCTTCTCAGACACACACACACACACACACACACACACACAACACACACACACACAACACACACACACACACACACACAACACACACACAACACACACACACACACACACACAACACACACACACACACACACACAACACACACACACACACACACACACACAACACACACACACACACACACACAACACACACACACACACAACACACACACAACACACACACACACACAACACACACACACACACACACACTCATTTGGCACAGATTTGTGGTTAAAAAATAAGAGAGGAGGAGGAAGAGGAGGAGAGACAGAGAGAGAGAAAGAGAGAGAAAGGGAGGGAGAGGAGAGAAAAAAAACTTATAACACAGGAGCTAAATACAGTTTATTACAAATAAATGTAACAAGGGTATATTTCTAGGTATGACCAAGCACTCATCAGAAGGGCGGGTCACAGGTGCAAGCTGTTCTGTTGTCTGGCAGAGATGTTTTTGTACATCATTTCTGTGAAGAAATCAAAAGGATCCTTTTCACAACGTGCTAAGGATTATGTGGCATTAGTGGTGACCAGACAATAGGTATATTGCTCAGGTAAAGGGGAATGTGATTCTTGTGTTGCTTTGCCTGGGACCAATGACTTACACCCAGGAGCCAGTTCCTCTTGCTGTCTGCCCATTCACATTAGTCAGTTATAACACCATTTGCTTCTGTTCCTCTAACACATAATTAATTCCTATGAATGCACAGACTGCCCTACTCTCTGAAATGTAAATGCCATAGAAGTACTCCCTGATATGATGGGGTAACATAGGAAATGGCTCATTTAGCTACATAACCTGCTAGTGGTGCACATAATATATCTTAGCTACATAACCTGCTAGTGGTGCACATAATATATTTTAGCTACATAATCTGCTAGTGGTGCACATATTTTAGCTACATAATCTGCTAGTGGTGCCCATCATATATCTTAGCTACATACCCTGCTAGTGGTGCACATAATATATCTTAGCTACATAACCTGCTAGTGGTGCACATAATATATCTTAGCTACATAACCTGCTAGTGGTACACATAATATATCTTAGCTACATAACCTGCTAGTGGTGCACATAATATATCTTAGTTACATACCCTGCTAGTGGTGCACATAATATATCTTAGCTACATAACCTGCTAGTGGTGGACATGATAAATGAACAGAAAATAAGTCATACGTCTCCTTTGGTGGCAATTTCCGTCTCCACAATCTTACAAACCAATATTATTGTTTAGCACTGAAGAATTTGTTGATAAATAAATACACAAATCAATTGATGATATACTGTAAAATTCTCTCTTTTACAAACATGGAAGGAAAATATGATTAATATATTCGTTAATAGTGCTAGTGGTGCACATAATATATCTTAGCTACATAACCTGCTAGTGGTGCACATAATATATCTTAGTTACATACCCTGCTAGTGGTGCACATAATATATCTTAGCTACATAACCTGCTAGGGTTGCACATAATATATCTTAGCTACATAACCTGCTAGTGGTGCACATAATATATATTAGCTACATAACCTGCTAGTGGTGCACATAATATATCTTAGCTACATAACCTGCTAGTGGTGCACATAATATATATCTTAGTTACATACCCTGCTAGTGGTGCACATAATATATCTTAGCTACATAACCTGCTAGGGTTGCACATAATATATCTTAGCTACATAACCTGCTAGTGGTGCACATAATATATATTAGCTACATAACCTGCTAGTGGTGCACATAATATATCTTAGCTACATAACCTGCTAGTGGTGCACATAATATATCTTAGCTACATAACCTGCTAGTGGTGCACATAATATATCTTAGCTACATAACCTGCTAGTGGTGCACAACTGCACATAATATATCTTAGCTACATAACCTGCTAGTGGTTCACAACTGCACATAATATATTTTAGCAACATAACCTGCTAGTGGTGCACAACTGCACATAATATATCTTAGCTACATAACCTGCTAGTGGTGCACATAATGTATCTTAGCTACATAACCTGCTAGTGGTGCACATAATATATCTTAGCTACATAACCTGCTAGTGGTGCACATAATATATCTTAGCTACATAACCTGCTAGTGGTGCACATAATATATCTTAGCTACATAACCTGCTAGTGGTGCACATAATATATCCTAGCTACATAACCTGCTAGTGCTGCACATAATATATCTTAGCTACATAACCTGCTAGTCGTGCCCATAATATATCTTAGCTACATAACCTGCTAGTGGTGCACATAATATATCTTAGCTACATAACCTGCTAGTGGTGCACATAATATATCTTAGCTACATAACCTGCTAGTGGTGCACATAATATATCTTAGCTACATAACCTGCTAGTTGTGCACATAATATATCTTAGCTACATAACCTGCCAGTGGTGCACATAATATATCTTAGCTACATAACCTGCTAGTGGTGCACATAATATATCTTAGCTACATAACCTGCTAGTGGTGCACATAATATATCTTAGCTACATACCCTGCTAGTGGTGCACATAATATATCTTAGCTACATAATCTGCTAGTGGTGCACATATTTTAGCTACATAATCTGCTAGTGGTGCACATCAAATATCTTAGCTACATAACCTGCTAGTGGTGCACATAATATATCTTAGCTACATAACCTGCTAATGGTGTACATAATATATCTTAGCTACAGTACATAACCTGCTAGTGGTGCACATAATATATCTTAGCTACATAACCTGCTAGTGGTGGACATAATATATCTTAGCTACATAACCAGCTAGTGATGCACATAATATATCTTAGCTATATAACCTGCTAGTGGTGCACATAATATATCTTAGCTACATAACCTGCTAGTGGTGCACATAATATATCTTAGCTACATAACCTGCTAGTGGTGCACATAATATATCTTAGCTACATAATCTACTAGTGGTGCACATAATATATCTGAGCTACATAACCTGCTAGTGGTGCACATAATATATCTTAGCTACATAACCTGCTAGTGGTGCACATAATATATCTTAGCTACATAACCTGCTAGTGGTGGACATAATATATCTTAGCTACATAACCAGCTAGTGATGCACATAATATATCTTAGCTACATAACCTGCTAGTGGTGCACATAATATATCTTAGCTACATAACCTGCTAGTGGTGCACATAATATATCTTAGCTACATAATCTGCTAGTGGTGCACATAATATATCTGAGCTACATAACCTGCTAGTGGTGCACATAATATATCTTAGCTACATAACCTGCTAGTGGTGCACATAATATATCTTAGCTACATAACCTGCTAGTGGTGGACATAATATATCTTAGCTACATAACCAGCTAGTGATGCACATAATATATCTTAGCTACATAACCTGCTAGTGGTGCACATAATATATCTTAGCTACATAACCTGCTAGTGGTGGACATAATATATCTTAGCTACATAACCAGCTAGTGATGCACATAATATATCTTAGCTACATAATCTGCTAGTGGTGCACATAATATATCTTAGCTACATAACCTGCTAGTGGTGCACATAATATATCTTAGCTACATAACCTGCTAGTGGTGCACATAATATATCTTAGCTACATAACCTCCCAGTGATGCACATAATATATCTTAGCTACATAACCTGCTAGTGGTGCACATAATATATCTTAGCTACATAACCTGCTAGCGGTGCACATAATATATCTTAGCTACATAACCTGCCAGTGGTGCACATAATATATCTTAGCTACATAACCTGCTAGTGGTGCACATAATATTTCTGAGCTTATCTGACTGGACCCATTTGTTGTATGGTAAGAACTAAACTTTATATTCAACCACTAGATCTACTGATAACTAGCATTTTATATAAGATTCTAATAGAAAAGATCATTTTTACAAGCACCTTGACCTAAAAAGTTAGGGAGTGCTACCTTGTCTTAAAAGGACACCATGTTTGCTTTCTGTTTCATCTTAAAAAGAGGGTATTTTAAATGGACAGTCTAGTGAAAAATATACTTTTAAGATTCAGATAGGGCATATAATTTTAAACAATTTCCTAAACTTACTTTTATCATCATTTTTGTTTTGTTCTCTTGGTATTCTTAGTTGAAAGCTAAACCTAGGTAGGCTCATATGCTAATTTCTTAGCCCTTGAAGGCCGCCTCTTATCTGAATGCATTTGCCAGTTTTTCACAACTAAAAGGCATTAGTTCATGTGCACCATATAGATAACATTGTGCTCACACCCGTGGAATTAACTAGGAGTCTGCACTGATTGGCTAAAATACAAGTCTGACAAAAGAACTGAGATAAGGCATCAGTCTGCAGAGGCTTAGATACAAGGTAATCACAGAGGTAAAACGTGTATTATTATAACTGTGTTGGTTATGCAAAACTGGGGAATGGGTAAATAAAGGGATTATCTATCTTTTTAAACAATAAAAAACATTAAGTGCTGAATAAACTTACTTTTTCTTGTTAGGTTTGTAGAAGCAAGTTCCCGTTACTCAATAGAGCTATGGGGCCTGTCTTACAAACATGCAAGTTTCAATTTTATTTAAACCATTTTTATGTAAAATTGTTTTAACACATTTAATTACTATTTTGTATTTCATATTTTTCATTTCATTAAAAAATGTCTTCATTATTGTACTCTGTAATTGTATACCCAGTGTAATAGGGCTACATAGTATGTTGGTTCTATATAATAATAATAATAATAATAATAATAATAATAATAATAATAATAATAATAATAATAATAATAATAATATAATGATTTACCTTTATAATATATTTTATATTTAACCCCTTGATTAGCAAACTCTTATATCTGCGTTTTTCCAGTCTGTGTACTGAATTACACTTTGAGGTATGTTTTTGTTTTCTATGTTATTAAACCATAAACAGGGAATAAACATGCAGGGAATGGAGAAGGTATGTAAAAATATCCTGCAGTGCATTTTTATTATTATTTCCCTTTAAAATATTTTGCATTAAAGGGACCTGATACTCATAAAAAACTTTGGTTCCAACTATAAGAGAATGTTTTACAAATGTATTACAGTGCATTTTTTTCTTCAATTGATGTTCCTCTGCTGAATAAACCAACTTTTTGACACAGGAATCGACCTTATCAGAGTGAGGAATATAGATTCAGGACCCAGGTGAACAAAATCAGACATAGCTTCAATTTAAACAGTTTATTCTTACCTTTAAATACAAGTGATATTTTAACATGTTTAACATACGCTCTAGCATGTACATATAAACAATTGTACAATACAAAATATCGATTTTATTGGTAGTCCAATCCTCTTGTTGATGTTTGGCCTTCAGACTCAGTTGTATTTCATGCATGTGAGCTATATTCCATATATTCATAATGATTTTCTAAAAACTCAAGTTTACGTTTAAATTTTACATTCTCTAGCAAGTTTAAAGGGACACTGAACCCAATATTTTTCTTTTGTGATAGGGCATGCAATTTAAAGCAACTTTCTAATTTACTCCTATTATCAAATTTTCTTCATTCTCTTGGTATCTTTATTTTAAAAGCAAGAATGTAAGTTTAGATGCCAGCCCATTTTTTGGTGAACAAACTTGTTCTTTCTGATTGGTGGATAAATTCACCCACCAATAAACAAGTGCTGTCCAGGGACTGAACCAAAAATTGACTGGTTTCTTAGCTTAGATGCCTTCTTTTTTAAATAAAGATAGCAAGAGAACAAAGAAAATTGATAATAGGAGTAATAAGAAAGTTGCTTAAAATTGCATGCTCTATCTGAATCACGAAAGAAAAAAATTGGTTTCAGTGTCCCTTTAAGTTTTTCATAAAATACAATTTTTTAGAACAATTTATTTGCAATTAAAAAATACAATTTCACTGCATATTTTTATTTCAATACACATTTTTTTAATTTTATACAATTTTAAATTACTATTTTTGTGAGTCCTGTTGTAATGTTTGTGTGTATATATATATATATATATATATATATATATACAGTATATATATATATATATATATATATATATATATATATATATATATATATATATATATATAGAGAGAGAGAGAGAGAGAGAGAGAGAGAGAGAGAGAGAGAGAGAGAGAGATCTATACTTACTCACCACTCACATTAATACCATGGTGTCAGGAAGATAATTAATAGTTAGCAAAAAAAACTTGCACTCTGTTAAGTCAAATAGTTTACTTTATTTTTATATTTCACAAGACTGTGTGATTGCACCTCAATTTTAAAATGAAATAAACTATTTGGCTTTAGAATATCCAGAAAAAGCACATTTTTAAATTGTGAATATTTGGGTGTGAATTCCCTAATGTTTAGTGTATAATTCAGTATAAAAAGATAAAAGTATCACCACATTATTGATAACAGGAGTGTAAAATGAATGGTTCATATTAGAATGTAGTGCCCAGTGCCATCCCACACATCATTGGTTTGATAAAGATTGGCTTCAGACTGTGTTGTACATCATATTTAGCCCATTTAATCCCCTGTCTGACATGCCAAACGCACCATGTAACTTCCAATACACAAACTGCACAAGAGCCTTTTTCAAATTCTTGGCTCTTGTTTGCATGACAAGCAATGAATGACAAAGCTGGGAACTGGAGCACCACTCTGTGAAATACCCTCAATCCACATCCCATTACAGCTTAGTCTGTTTGCTCATTCATTTTATGTTATTTAGGAAGCTCATAAAAGCAGAACCTCAATCCACAGTCATGATAAAGGAAGGAACATATATGAACAGGCATCCCAGAGACAGGTTAGCCTGACAGTGCCAGACAGACTGGTATGAACCACTGAAGGCAAACAGGCCATAGTAATTATCCCATGCCAGAGATATAGAGCTAGGTGTGTATAACTGTCTGCTCAGATCAGAACATTTGCTGTCTGGAAAAGTCAAAAGAAATTCTAGCTTTCAACTATTTCAAACATGCATGTGTATTCCTTAAAAATTCCTATATGAGCAGCCCAAAGCCAAGTCTATAGGCAAACAGCAATATGGTTTAGCAGGGTTTTTAATATCAATTTAACAGTTTGATAACTTTATGAGTGTGGTCCTTCATAATTGTTTTCTTAAAGAGGTATTAACCTGTTAAAAAAATATCATACATATATAAAAGCACTATTTTAACATGGTAAAATATTTTTGCACGATTATTGCTTAAGTTAAAGGAACAGTAAACACATTAGATTTGCATTATCAACAAATGAATGATAACAAGACAATGCAATAGCACTTAGTCTTAACTTCAAATGAGTAGTATATTTTTTTTCTGACAAATTTCAGTTATATCTATTTCCACTCCTGTGGAAATCACAAATGCATATACGTATATTCTGTGAATTCTTGTACATGCTCAGTAGGAGCTGGTGACTCAAAAAGTGTAAATATAAAAAGACTGCACATTTTGTTAATGAATAAAATTGAAAAGTTGTTTAAAATTGCATGTTCTATCTAAATCATGAAAGTTTTATTTTGACTTGAGTGTCCCTTTAAAACTGTTTATTTTGACTAACAAAAAGTGATTGCTTATACAATGCTGGCCCATTGGATAAAAGCTTGCTGGCTGATAATCAACCCCCTCCCCCAGAAGCCCTATTGGTTGACAGTGACATGCCCTTTTAGTAAAGAGTACATTTTTAAAGGGATATGAAACCCAATTCTTTTCTTTCATTGTTAAGATAGAGCATGCAATTTTAAGCAACATTCTAATTTACTCCTATGATCAATTTTTCTTCATTCTCTTGGTATCTTTGTTTGAAAAAACTAAAATGTACGTTTAGGAGCCAGCCCATTTTTGGTTCAGTAACTGGACATCTCTTGCTTTTTGGTGGCTAAATGTAGCTACCAAAAAGCAAGTGCAACCTAGGTGCTAGACGATAAATTAATGCTTTTTCAAATAAAGATACCAAGAGAACAAAGATAAATTGCTAATAGGAGTATAATATAAAGTTGCTTAAAATTGCATACTCTATCTGAATCATGAAAGAAAACATTTGAGTTTCATATTCCTTTGATAAATAATGTTTAAATAATAACAAAGTGTATTACATTTTAAAGTACCTTCTATTAGAAACAATAAATGTTCAAAAAATGAAACAGCAAAAATGACTTTAATATCCCTGTAAATATTATTTTTTTACAACATAAAAATAAAATCTTTTTTACACCATAGAATAATTTATATAGGTTGAAAATAGAGGTGACTGTAAGGTACTATATGCTGAAAGCAGAGTAATTTAAATAGTATTGGCTGCAGGATTTAATTTTGTTTTTCTTAATTGCGCCCCCCCGCTTCTCCTCAGCAAAATTTCCCTTTCCAGCAAGCTCCATTACCCAAATAAAACAGCAGCCAACTTCGGCATTCGTTTCGCAAATGAATGCCGAATCCCAACATTTTCCCAAACAGTTTAAAGGGACAGTCTACTCCAAAATGTTTATTGTTTAAAAAGATAGATAATCCCTTTATTACCCATTCCCAAGTTTTGCATAACCAACATAGTTATATTAATATGCCTTTTACCTCTGTGATTACCTTGTATCTAACCCTCTGCAGACTGCACCCTTATTTCAGTGCTATTTACATATTTGCATTTTAGCCAAATAGTGCTGACTCATGAATAACTCCACGGGAGTGAGCACAATGAGATAGCACTCTCTGGCTGTGAAAAGCTAATACAATGCACTAAAATAAGAGGCAGCCTGCAGGAACTTAGAGACAGACAGACATTTAGAGATTTAAAGGTTATAAAGTATATTAATATAACAATGTTGGTTGTGCCAAGCTGGGGAATCAGTAGTAAAGGCATTACCTATCTTTTTAACGTTTTAGTCTCAGACAGGATTTTTACACTGTTACATTTAATATGTAAATATTAGCATACGTTTTTGTTAGCCCTGATAAAAGTTTTTGCTGGCTGAAGTCATTGAAAGGACATTTTAGTATAAATAAAATGCTATGCTTTGTTAGAACATGTAATCTTCAGACAAATACCTTTCTTTAATGTGTATTTTAAAGAGTAAAACCCACAAACACAAAGTTTCCCTCCTGAAACACACATATTCTGCTTCAGATAAGGATAAGGCCAGGACACAACTCCCATATATCTGCTCGTGATTGGCTTAGCATTATCCTCATCTGCAGTGACATAGGAGCACAGCTTTGACTAATTATTTACACCTATGCATGAGATCAAATTTGTTTTAAAATGAAATGCCTCAGACAAAATACACCATTATAATTTTTACACTAGACTGTCCTTTTAATATGGGTGTGCTAGACTTGCCAGAGGTGACTACTGACACTATATCTTCTTCTTAAGTGTAAACGTCCCCATCGTCACAAACTAACACTGAAACCTCTGAAAAATAAACAGACAACAGGAAGGTGGCAACTACACAATTATCACTTCTTGAGGTTTACACAACACATGCAAATAAGGCAGATAAACTATGTGTATCAATGGCAAAGTGAAAATGTGACAAAGATTATGTCTAATGACCCAGAAGCCAAGGAACTGGCACCTCCCACAGGACAGATCACAGCCGCCCATAATAGGCTTAAACAACATCTATCTCCTTATATATCACATGCTGCAGCTCACCTTACATCTGTATATACTGTATATATCACATCCTGCAGTGTACATTACATCTGTATATATTGTATATATCACAACCTGCAGCTCACCTTACATCTGTATATACATCACATCCTGCAGCTCACCTTACATCTGTATATACATCACATCCTGCAGCTCACCTTACATCTGTATATACATCACATCCTGCAGTGCACCTTACATCTGTATATATATATATCACATCCTGCAGCACACTATACATCTGTACATACATCACATCCTGCAGCTCACCTTACATCTGTACATACATCACATCCTGCAGCTCACCTTACATCTGTACATACATCACATCCTGCAGCTCACCTTACATCTGTACTTACATCACATCCTGCAGCTCACCTTACATCTGTATATACATCACATCCTGCAGCGCACCTTACATATGTACATACATCACATCTTGCAGCTCACCTTACATCTGTACATACATCACATCCTGCAGCTCACCTTACATCTGTACATACATCACATCCTGCAGCTCACCTTACATCTGTACATACATCACATCCTGCAGCTCACCTTACATATGTACATACATCACATCCTGCAGCTCACCTTACATCTGTACATACATCATATCCTGCAGCTCACCTTACATCTGTACATACATCACATCCTGCAGCTCACCTTACATCTGTACATACATCACATCCTGCAGCTCACCTTACATCTGTACATACATCACATCCTGCAGCACACCTTACATCTGTATATACATCACATCCTGCAGCTCACCTTACATCTGTACATACATCACATCCTGCAGCTCACCTTACATCTGTACATACATCACATCCTGCAGCTCACCTTACATCTGTAAATACATCACATCCTGCAGCACACTATACATCTGTATACATCACATCCTGCAGTGCACCTTACATCTGTATATCACATCCTGCAGTGCACCATACATCTGTACATACATCACATCCTGCAGTGCACCTTACATCTGTATATACATCACATCTTGCAGTGCACCTTACATCTGTATATATATCACAACCTGCAGCTCACCTTACATCTGTATATATATCACATCCTGCAGCACACCTTACATCTGTATATACATCACATCCTGCAGCTCACCTTACATCTGTACATACATCACATCCTGCAGCACACCTTACATCTGTACATACATCACATCCTGCAGCTCACCTTACATCTGTACATACATCACATTCTGCAGCACACCTTACATCTGTATATACATCACATCCTGCAGCTCACCTTACATCTGTACATACATCACATCCTGCAGCACACCTTACATCTGTACATACATCACATCCTGTAGCTCACCTTACATCTGTACATACATCACATCCTGCAGCACACCTTACATCTGTATATACATCACATCCTGCAGCTCACCTTACATCTGTATATACATCACATCCTGCAGTGCACCTTACATCTGTATATATATCACATCCTGCAGCACACTATACATCTGTATACATCACATCCTGCAGCTCACCTTACATCTGTACATACATCACATCCTGCAGCTCACCTTACATCTGTACATACATCACATCCTGCAGAGCGACTTACATCTGTACATACATCACAACCTGCAGCTCACCTTACATCTGTATATACATCACATCCTGCAGCGCACCTTACATCTGTAAATACATCACATCCTGCAGCTCACCTTACATCTGTACATACATCACATCCTGCAGCTCACCTTACATCTGTATATACATCACATCCTGCAGTGCACCTTACATCTGTATATATATCACATCCAGCAGCACACTATACATCTGTATACATCACATCCTGCAGCTCACCTTACATCTGTACATACATCACATCCTGCAGCTCACCTTACATCTGTACATACATCACATCCTGCAGAGCGCCTTACATCTGTACATACATCACATCCTGCAGCGCACCTTACATCTGTACATACATCACACCCTGCAGAGAACCTTATATCTGTACATACTTATACATCACATCCTGCAGCGCGCCTTACATCTGTACATACATCACATCCTGCAGCGCACCTTACATATGTACATACATCACACCCTGCAGTGCACCTTATATCTGTACATACATCACATCCTGCAGCGCGCCTTACATCTGTACATACATCACATCCTGCAGCGCGCCTTACATCTGTACATACATCACATCCTGCAGCGCACCTTACATCTGTACATACATCACACCCTGCAGCGCACCTTACTTCTGTACATACATCATATCCTGCAGCGCGCCTTACATCTGTACATACATCACATCCTGCAGCGCACCTTACATCTGTACATACATCACACCCTGCAGCGCGCCTTACATCTGTACATACATCAAATCCTGCAGCTCACCTTACATCTGTACATACATCAAATCCTGCAGCTCACCTTACATCTGTACATACATCACATCCTGCAGTGCACCTTACATCTGTACATACATCACATCCTGCAAGCGCATCTTACATCTGTATATACATCACATCTTGCAGCTCACCTTACATCTGTACATACATCACATCCTGCAGCGCACCTTACATCTGTACATACATCATATCCTGCAGCGCATCTTACATCTGTACATACATCATATCCTGCAGTGTGCCTTACATCTGTACATACATCACATCCTGCAGCGCACCTTACATCTGTACATACATCACACCCTGCAGCGCGCCTTACATCTGTACATACATCATATCCTGAAGCTCACCTTACATCTGTACATACATCACATCCTGCAGTGCACCTTACATCTGTACATACATCACATCCTGCAGCGCGCCTTGCATCTGTACATACATCACATCCTGCATCGTGCCTTACATCTGTACATACATCACATCCTGCAGCGCACCTTACATCTGTACATACATCACACCCTGCAGTGCACCTTACATCTGTACATACATCACATCCTGCAGCGCGCCTTACATCTGTACATACATCACATCCTGCAGCGCACCTTACATCTGTACATAGATCACACCCTGCAGTGCACCTTACATCTGTACATACATCACATCCTGCAGCGCGCCTTACATCTGTACATACATCATATCCTGCAGCGCATCCTACATCTGTACATACATAACACCCTGCAGCCCACCTTACATCTGTACATACATCACACCCTGCAGCTCACCTTACATTTGTACATACATCACACTCTGCAAACTAGGTAAGCTCATATGCTAATTTCTAAGCTCTTGAAGCCCCCGTCTTATCTGAATGCATTTCGACAATTTTGCACAGCTAGAGGGTATTTTTTCATGTTTGCCATATAAATAACATTGTGCTCATGCCCGTGGAGTCCCTTATGAGAGAGCAATGATTGGCTAAAATGCAAGACTGTCAAAAGAACTGAAATAAGGGGGCAGTCCACAGAGGCTTAGATACAGGGTAATCACAGAGCTAAAAAGTATAATAGTATAACAGTGTTGGTATGCAAAACTGGGGAATGGGAAATAAAGGGATTATCTAAATTTCTATACAATGAAAATTCTGGAGTAGACTGTCCCTTTAAGTATTGAAATATTATAGGTGGGGATACAACAAAAATAAGCAGCTATTTCAAATGACAAAATAAAAGGTAAAGGAGCTCTTTGTAAATGATTTAATACATTCCCTTTAACGGATATGAAACAGTGCTCCTTTAATAAAACAAATATGTAAAATTAAAGTAAACATAAGAAACAGATTGTGCTAAAAACAACTGACTTTGTTTTTTTTTTTGCGAAATCAGCACTTAGAAATTCTCAGTGTAGCCACTGCTTGCAGCTAAATAACAGAGCTGCTGTTACAGAACTTAAAGGGATACTGGACCAAACTTGTTTCTTTCATGATTCAGATAGAGCATGCAATTCTTAGCAACTTTATAATTTACTCTTATTATAAATGTTTTCATTCTCTTGGTATCTTTATTTGAAAAAGCAGGAATGTAAGCTTACGAGCCGGCCCATCTTTGGCTTTGGCTAAATGCAGCCACCAATCATCAAGCGCTATACTGGGTGCTTGAATCCATAATGCTCAGAATTTGAAACCTGGAATGCATTTGCTTTTGTTGTTTGGTGAGTATTTCTGTCATTTAATTCCCTTTTTTTTTTTAAGATATATTATAAATAAAAGATATACAACTGTCTGTCCCCTTAACATATATCATGTCTTGATAACTTTTATAGCATCTTTCTATTTCATCATACTTCACATAGCAAATTAGACATGATGGTCTATCTTAGACACAGGTGAAATATATTTATAACTGAGCTCTTTAATTGATTTAAGGTCGGCAAACTGAATTTTCTGCATCCCCTATTTAAAAGTGAAATGTGTTTATGACAGAAAAAAATCTAATGTAAATTATTTGATTTTTAGGGGCTAAAATTATGTGTCCTGCTAGAATACTTTCCATTAAAATGTTTGAGTTTTATCACTGTTGTTGGAAAATAACATCCAAATAAAATGATATATATATATATGTCACACCATAATTGCCTGTCAAATCACACCAGATGTATACTTAAAGGGACACTCAAGTCAAAATTAAACTTTCAGGATTCAGATAGAGCAGGCAATTTTAAACAACTTTTTAATTTACTACTATTAACAAAATGTGCACAGTCTTTTTATATTTACACTTTTTGAGTCACCAGCTCATACTGAGCATGTGCAAGAAGTCACAGAATATATGCATGTGTGATTGGCTGATGGCTGTCACATGATGCAGAGGGAGTGTAAATAGACATAATTAAAATTTGTCAGAAAAAATTCTGCTACTCATTTGAAGTACTATTGTATTATCTTGTTATCAGGCAGTTGTTGTTTATGCAAATCTACTCTATTTACTGGTCCTTTAATATATAAACAGGTAAGCAAAAACAAACATAATCCATAATGCTCAGAATTTGAAACCTGGAATGCATTTGCTTTTGTTGTTTGGTGAGTATTTCTGTCATTTAATTCCCTTTTTTTTTTTTTTTTTTTTTTATAAGATATATTATAAATAAAACATATACAACTGTCTGTCCCCTTAACATATATCATGTCTTGATAACTTTTATAGCATCTTTATATTTCATCATACATCACTAGTGATGTCGCGAACATAAAAATTGAACTTCCTCAAAAGTTTGCGAACCGGACGAACCCCCATAGACTTCAATGGACAGGCGAATTTAAAAACCCACAGGGACTCTTTCTGGCCACAATAGTGATGGAAAAGTTGTTTCATGGGTACTAACACCTGGACTGTGGCATGCCGGAGGGGGATCCATGGCAAAACTCCCATGGAAAATTACATAGTTGATGCAGAGTCTGGTTTTAATCCATAAAGGGCATAAATCACCTAACATTCCTAAATTGTTTGGAATAACGTGCTTTAAAACATCAGGTATGATGCTGTATCAATCAGGTAGTGTAAGGGTTACGCCCGCTTCACAGTGACAGACCAAACTCCCGCAGTGGGTACAACATCATCATCATCACACCGTACGTCCATGTGTGTAATGCTGCCTGACTGAGACATATCCCTGTTATCTACATCCTCTGGCAATAATGGTTGCGCATCACTCATTTCTTCCTACTAATGTGTAAATAACTCCTCTGACAGATCGAGTGAAGTGGCTGTGGTGCTAGTGTTGGTGGTGGCGGCAGGCGGGCGAGTGGTAACTTGAGAGGTGCCCGAAGCTAAGCTGGAGGAGGATGGTGCGTCAAGGTTCCGAGCGGAAGCTGTAGAAGATTGGGTGTCCTGTGTTAGCCAGTCAACTATGTCCTCAGAACTTTTCGAGTTCAGGGTATGTGGCTTCTGAACACTGGGCATTATTCTAGGGCCAAAGGTAATCACAGCACCACGACCACGACGGCCCCTGTGGGGTGGCCTGCCTCTGCCTGTCATTTTTTTTTTCCATTAGTGGTACTATGTGTGCAAGCTACTGTGACAACAGATATGAGTGGCACTGTGCACTGGCAGAAGTTGGCAGAGTAGACGCTGTAGGCCTGACACACACGCTTGCAGACAACTAACTGCTATTCAATCTATTACAGTCAAAATTGTATTTTTTTTTTAATGTACACTACTGTTACACCAGATATGAGTTGCACTGGTGTGACACTGTGCCCTGGCAGGCCCTGAAAAATCTGTTACACATCTACAACCACCAAAAACAACCATGCTAAATAGTTTCTAAATTTTGTCCTGAGTTTAGAAATACCCAATGTTAACATGTTCTTTGCTTTTTTTTGCAAGTTATAGGGAAATAAATACAAGAAGCACTTTGCTATTTCAAAACCACTTTTTTTTCAAAATGAGCTCTAGTTACATTGGAACCCTGATATCTGTCAGGAATACCTGAATATCCCTTTACATGTATATATTTTTTTTTAGAAGACATCCCAAAGTATTGATCTAGGCCCATTTTGGTATATTTCATGCCACCATTTCACCGCCAAATGTGATCAAATAAAAAAAAATTGTTCACTTTTTCACAAACTTTAGGTTTCTCACAGAAATTATTTACAAACAACTTATGCAATTATGGCATACATGGTTGTAAATGCTTCTCTGGGATCCCCTTTGTTCAGAAATAGCAGACATATATGACTTTGGCGTTGCTTTCTGGTAATTAGAAGGCCGCTAAATGCTGCTGCGCATCACACGTGTATTATGGCTAGCAGTGAAGGGGTTAATTAGGTAGTTTGTAGGGAGCTTGCAGGGTTAATTTTAGCTTTAGTGTAGAGATCAGCCTCCCACCTGACACATCAGACCCCCTGATCCCTCCCAAACAGCTCCCTTCCCTCCCCCACCCCCAATTGTCCCTGCCATCTTAAGTACTGGCAGAAAGTCTGCCAGTACTAAAATAAAAGGTTTTTAATTTTTTTTTATAGCATATTTACATATGCTGTGGTGTAGCATCCCCCCTCTGATCCCCCCCAAAACAGCTCTCTAACCCTCCCCATCTGCCTTATTGGCGGCCATCTTGGGTACTGGCAGCTGTCTGCCAGTACCCAGTTTGCAAAAAAAAAATAGTTTTTCCTGGGTTTTTTCTTTTTCTTTCTGTAGTGTAGCTTCCCCCCCACCACAGACCAACCCCCACCACCTGCCTGATCTTTTTTTTTTTTAATTTTTATTCCTTTTTTTTTTTTAATTTTACACCAACTTTTTCTGTAGTGTAGCGGTTCCCACCCGCTCCCTCCCCGTGCACGCGCCCGCCCCCGCCCTCCCGTGCATGCGCGCGTGTCCTTGTGCTCCCCCGGACATCCCCGCCCACGATCCCGCCCCCCTCCACTGACTGCTATTATTTCACAGTCAAATTTCTAGTTTTTTTTTAACCCCTTAAGGACCAAGGCCATTTTTCAATTTCTTTCCCTTAAAGGGACATAATACTCATATGCTAAATCACTTGAAACTGATGCAGTATAACTGTAAAAAGCTGACAGGAAAATATCACCTGAGCATCTCTATGTAAAAAAGGAAGATATTTTACCTCACAATCTCCTCAGCCCAGCAGAGTAAGTTCTGTGTAAAAAGTTATACTTCACCTGCTCCCAGCTGCAGGTAAAAAAAAAAAAAAATGAAGAAATGAACAGCAGCCAATCAGCATCAGCAGTGCTGAGGTCATGAACTCTTACTGTGATCTCATGAGATTTGACTTAACTCTCATGAGATTTCATAGTAAGCTTCCTTTACCTGATTGGTGAAATAATATGAGAGTTCACGAGGCTTATCCCCTAAGCTGTCCTAGGACAGACACACTAAAATGCTGCTTACAAATCCTTTACAATGGGAGGTTGCTAATGAGGAACTTTTGAGGTAAAATATCTTTCTTTTTTACATAGAGATGTTCAGGAGATATTTTCTAGTCAGCTTTTTACAGCTATGCTGCATCACTTTCAAGTGTTTAAACATTTGGGTATTATGGCCCTTTAAGGACCAGGGCTATTTTTTACATTTCTGCGGTGTTTGTGTTTAGCTGTAATTTTCCTCTTACTCATTTACTGTACCCATACATATTATATACTGTTTTTCTCGCCACTAAATGGACTTTCTAAAGATACCATTATTTTCATCATATCTTATAATTTATTATTAAAAATATTATAAAATATGAGGAAAAAATGGAAAAAAACACACTTTTTCTAACTTTGACCCCCAAAATCTGTTACACATCTACAACCACCAAAAAACAACCATGCTAAATAGTTTCTAAATTTTATCCTGAGTTTAGAAATACCCAATGTTAACATGTTCTTTGCTTTTTTTGCAAGTTATAGGGAAATAAATACAAGAAGCACTTTGCTATTTCAAAACCACTTTTTTTCAAAATGAGCGCTAGTTACATTGGAACCCTGATATCTGTCAGGAATCCCTGAATATCCCTTGACATGTATATATTTTTTTTAGAAGACATCCCAAAGTTTTGATCTAGGCCCATTTTGGTATATTTCATGCCACCATTTCACCGCCAAATGCGATCAAATAAAAAAAAATTGTTCACTTTTTCACAAACTTTAGGTTTCTCACAGAAATTATTTACAAACAACTTATGCAATTATGGCATAAATGGTTGTAAATGCTTCTCTGGGATCCCCTTTGTTCAGAAATAGCAGACTTATATGGCTTTGGCGTTGCTTTTTGGTAATTAGAAGGCTGCTAAATGCCACTGCGCACCACACATGTTTTATGCCCAGCAGTGAAGGGGTTAATTAGGGAGCATGTAGGGAGCTTGTAGAGTTAATTTTAGCTTAAGTGTAGTGTAGTAGACAACCTAAAGTATTGATCTAGGTCCATTTTGGTATATTTCATGCCACCATTTCACCGCCAAATGCGATCAAATTTAAAAAAAAAAACGTTAAATTTTTCACAATTTTAGGTTTCTCACTGAAATCATTTACAAACAGCTTGTGCAATTATGGCACAAATAGTTGTAAATGCTTCTCTGGGATCCCCTTTGTTCAGAAATAGCAGACATATATGACTTTGGCGTTGCTTTCTGGTAATTAGAAGGCCGCTAAATGCTGCTGCACATCACACATGTATTATGGCTAGCAGTGAAGGGGTTAATTAGGTAGTTTGTAGGGAGCTTGCAGGGTTAATTTTAGCTTTAGTGTAGAGATCAGCCTCCCACCTGACACATTAGACCCCCTGATCCCTCTCAAACAGCTTCCTTCCCTCCCCCACCCCACAATTGTCCCCGCCATCTTAAGTACTGGCAGAAAGTCTGCCAGTACTAAAATAAAAGGTTTTTAAATGTTTTTTAATTTTTTTAGCATATTTACATATGCTATGGTGTAGCATCCCCCCTTAAGCCCCCAACCTCCCTGATCCCCCCCAAAACAGCTCTCTAATCCTCCCCACCTGCCTTATTGGCAGCCACCTTGGGTACTGGCAGCTGTCTGCTATTATTTCACTGTCAAAAAAGTGTTGTTTTTTTTTAAATCTACACTACTGTTACACCAAATATGAGTGGTGGCACTGGGCAAGTGGGCACAGTATACGCTGTGAGCCTGACACACACGCTGGCAGGCAGGCAACTGCAATTAGATTACACAGGAAAAAAAGCAGACTGATGTTCTAGCCCTAAAAAGGGCTTTTTGGGGTGCTGTCCTTACAGCAGAGATCAGATGAGTCCTTCAGGACTGTAGTGGACACTGAATACACTAGCCTAGCTATCAATTTCCCTATTAAATCAGCAGCAGCTACACTATCCCTCCTCTCACTAAGAATGCAGCTTCCAAATGAATCTAAAATGGATGCTGTGCAGGAGGTGGGAGGGTCTGGGAGGTAGTGTCTGCCGCTGATTGGCTGTAATGTGTCTGCTGACTGTGAGGTAAAGGGTCAAAGTTTACTCAATGATGAAGAATAGGGGGCGGATCGAACATCGCATATGTTCGCCAGCCGCGGCGAACGCGAACATGCTATGTTCGCCGGGAACTATTCGCGACATCACTATACATCACATAGCAAATTAGACATGATGGTCTATCTTAGACACAGGTGAAATATATTTACAACTGAGCTCTTTAATTGATTTAAGGTCTGCAAACTCGGAATTTTCTGCATCCCCTATTTAAAAGTGAAATGTGTTTATGACAGAAAAAAATCTAATGTAAATTATTTGATTTTTAGGGGCTAAAATTATGTGTCCTGCTAGAATACTTTCCATTAAAATGTTTGAGTTTTGTCACTGTTATTGGAAAATAACATCCAAATAAAATGATATAATATATATATATATATATATATATATATATATATATATATATATATATATATATATGTGTCACACCATAATGGCCTGTCAAATCACACCAGTTGTATAATTAAAGGGACACTCAAGTCAAAATTAAACTTTCAGGATTCAGATAGAGCAGGCAATTTTAAAAGACTTTTTAATTTACTACTATTAACAAAATGTGCACAGTCTTTTTATATTTACACTTTTTGAGTCACCAGCTCATACTGAGCATGTGCAAGAAGTCACAGAATATATGCATGTGTGATTGGCTGATGGCTGTCACATGATACAGAGGGAGTGTAAATAGACATAATTGAAATTTGTCAGAAAAAATTCTGCTACTCATTTGAAGTACTATTGTATTATCTTGTTATCAGGCAGTTGTTGATTATGCAAATCTACTCTATTTACTGGTCCTTTAATCTATAAACAGGTAAGCAAAAACAAACAAACCTTTAGATACTGATTGCATGCTATGTGCTTGATTTGGTTATGGGAGTGGCTCTAGCTGTATAAACTAGAGGTAAATGTTTTTTTAGGCACCACAGAAGCAAATTAGCATATCATATAGCAAATTAAAGTGATGGTAAACTTCAGACTATAAGAATGTTGCAATAAAAAATATATTAGTTTGCAAGTAAACCATATAATTATTTTTTAAAGTGTATATATATTTTATAATAAAAGATTTATAATCCTAATTGGTATTGTCTGTTACTCTGCCTCCCTTCATTTCCTCTTTTGGCTGGGCTGTGATGTATAGAGCAGTCCCACCCATTCTCTACATAGGCTTTCTAAGGCCTTTAAAGGGGTTGGACTTCAAGATTGTCAAATGACACACACGTTGATTGGATGTTCACTGGATTTGTCATAAAAAAGAGTTTATCCATGTGATATTAGAAGTATTATTATATGAACTCATTTAACCCTTTCACAGATGGATTAAAAACAAAAAAGGTACACATATACTTTTTTAATGGCAAAGATTTAATTTATGGCATTTGATTAAAGTTTACCATCACTTTAAGATACAGAGACTAGCATTAGCATAATAAGCCATGCCAAAAAAAGGTTATGCCATCTGGTAATAGTTTGGTTATTGGTAATATGGCTGGTTCAATTTGACTCAGTTTTTAATTTTCTTGAAAACTGCAATTGTGGAAATTTCTATCAAAGTTAAATGGTTATTAAACTCACAGTTGTAACAATGCACAGAATGTTTTGTTATTGAAAGTATAATATTATTGCAATATATAGTCATAAGGGATTAAAGGCTTACCTTGTCGATCCCAGAAGAGGGGAGGGGAAAAATAACCTTCAATAAACATAAACATAACTATGCTTTAACTGGCCCATAGGGCCTAACTTTAATAATTGCAATAACTGTGCTTTAACTGGCCCACGGGGCCTAACCTTAAATAAAGACAGACACAAGTAATTTGGGTAAAATTTATGAACCATCACTGGTCCCTTTTATTAACCTATAACTTTAGGCTTAACTATTAACTAAACCGACAGATACTAATTCAACAGATGGCGGCAAATGAGAGGCTAAGACTAACCCCCCGGACTACAGAGGAGAGCGGCCAAATGGAAGGCAACAGCAGAAAAACTCTGCACGAGAAATGGAAATGCTACTAGGGGTGTTACGAGTTCTTCTGGCCTACCTACCCGGAGGGAGGGGCACTCCAGTTAACTGAAGTAATCAAGCCCCACCCTCATCAGCCTGGCCATCACTCCCCCCGTTCGCCGCTACTGGGCCGCAATCCTCCCGCAGTTAGGGTGCTCTTTTAACCTACCATCCAATAGGCTCTGAGGCAACCTGCCGCTTAAGCCGGTTAGCCGCAGAGGGAGGAAAAACTACAGCCAAGGGCTTACATAGATTAGGACACCTATCCCTACCTCAGCCTTAGCACCCTACCTAAACTCTCATGCCGCGAAATGGGTGGGAGGGCGGGAACTTGTCAGCTTCTTGTCCAAGGTCAAAGAGGAACAGGAAATGCAGTGCATCAGCATAAGAAAGGTAAGCCACTCCCTACACCTGCAACATTGTTGCAAACACCAGTAACTCCCTCTAACTTCACTCTCCCAGACAGCCTTAACCCTTATGTCGCTGCAAGCCTATTTGGCTCTACACTTACTTAAGGGATTAAAGGCTTACCTTGTCGATCCCAGAAGAGGGGAGGGGAAAAATAACCTTCAATAAACATAAACATAACTATGCTTTAACTGGCCCATAGGGCCTAACTTTAATAATTGCAATAACTGTGCTTTAACTGGCCCACGGGGCCTAACCTTAAATAAAGACAGACACAAGTAATTTGGGTAAAATTTATGAACCATCACTGGTCCCTTTTATTAACCTATAACTTTAGGCTTAACTATTAACTAAACCGACAGATACTAATTCAACAGATGGCGGCAAATGAGAGGCTAAGACTAACCCCCCGGACTACAGAGGAGAGCGGCCAAATGGAAGGCAACAGCAGAAAAACTCTGCACGAGAAATGGAAATGCTACTAGGGGTGTTACGAGTTCTTCTGGCCTACCTACCCGGAGGGAGGGGCACTCCAGTTAACTGAAGTAATCAAGCCCCACCCTCATCAGCCTGGCCATCACTCCCCCCGTTCGCCGCTACTGGGCCGCAATCCTCCCGCCACAAGGGATAGCATCTCAGGTATCACTTGCCGCCACCCACCCGACCTGACTTACAGGAAGGGAGCGAGAGCTTTTGACAAATCCCCTAAAAATAAGTCTAGCCCTACATCAGATAAATGAACCCCATCAGGTCTATATAGCTCCCGCTTGTCGGCTGTAATGGCATCGTGCCGTACCACGAAGCCCTGGTTACCAGTGACGGCCGCGCCCACATCCCTATTCAGCTTCTTTCTCACCCTATAGGCTGCGCCTGAGGATCCCATGTATCGCCATTGGCGGCGCGCTATTACATTAGACCAACCTATAATTACCCCCGGCATCCAAGCCCTAAGCCAGCCTAAGTCTGACTGAATAATTTTGGTCAATTCAAGGGATGGAATGGCACCCATGTCATTACCCCCTAAATGTATTAGAATAATGTTGGGTTTACCCCACCGTCTATGGGCATCTGTGAGAACATTGGGGAGCTGGGGCCAGCACAAACCCTTAAACCCCAGCCAACGGATGGAAGCCTTTGATGCAGAGAAACCCAAATTCTGCCCCCCAACCCTGGTGAGAGCACGGATCGCTGCCCAATGAATGAAGGAATGGCCCACGATCCATACCCTTGTTGAAGCCTTGCGTACACCTGTAAAATAGAAACAAGTGTTATGTAAGAAGTGAATCACCCAAAACACCCCCCCCCCCCCCCCATTTCCGTTACACATGGTGAGAACCACTGCTACCAGATAATGGGCGAACATACAACTTATACCGATTTGATCGCCAGCGACCCAGTGTTTTAATAGTATGCTCCTGTGCCCCCTGCAAAGCAGCGTCTGTAGCCGCGCCAATGCGGAACGAATGAGGGGTAATCCTGGAGGGGTCGAAACCAGCCGACTCTACCGCAAGCGCCAAGACTCTACGAAACTGGTAGATAGAAAGCGCCATTCCATTCTCGTGTACCAAAAATTGGCCAGCCACCGCAGGCCTATGGCGCACATATTCCGCCAAAGTTTCCATGGGGCAGCAAGGATCCCCTTGCGCTGTAAAAGTTAGCCAAGCACCCCTAGCCGCTTGATCTGTTTTTGATTTAGGTATAAAAAGTAAGACAGCGGGTGGCGAAATTTTGACATGGTCAAATTGCACCCCCTTTTTCATGTGCTTTTTAGATGGGGACACTAGTTCAGTAATACGCAGGGCCCCTGCGAATGCCAAGACGAAGGCTGCTTTGAAAAGTAAAACCTCAAACTCCGACCTACAAATGCTAGGTAAAACCGCTACCAGCCTCTCAAGCCGGTCCCGAGTAATAGGTTCCCTAATATCTCCCTTGTTGGGCTGCATTCGCCCCCAACCCTTGAGAGTCTGTCTAATGAAAAAACAGCCTGTGGGGTCCCCGGAACCCAGTATTTTAAAGAAAAAAGATAAAGCTGCCATGCGTGACTGGACCGCCCCTTTTCGCAAACCTAGCGCTTGCATACTTACTAGCCACTCACCCAGCATCACTTGAGAGCTGACTGATGACTCCGCCCTCCGCGCAGTGCAGAATTGGTCCCATTCCTTCCAATGGCTAACGTAAGTTCGCCAGGTCGCAGGGGCGAGGGATGAGCGGACCAATGGGATTAAGGATAGCCACGTTCCACTAGCTGCCAAAGAAAACCGGGACAGGTTAGCCCTGCCTCTGCCGCCCGTGGCGCTAGTCGTCTAAAGGTAGCCCAATCAAATCTAGATAGGGCATCTGCTATAACATTATTCACCCCTGGCACATGACTAGCTTGGAAATTAATGTTGAGCTGGAGGCACCTCAAAACTAAATGCCGCAGCAATCGAACCACGGTTACAGAGGAAGCGGAAAGCCTATTAATGGAATGCACCACACTTAAGTTATCTGTCCAAAACATTACCGCCCTATTCTTAAACCTCTGCCCCCACAGCTCAACCGCCATGACTATAGGGAACAATTCAAGGAGGGTCATGTTCCTGATCAGGGGAGTAGAACTCCAATCCAAAGGCCAGGGTCCGGCGCACCATTCCCCTTGGAAGTAGGCACCATAACCCTGGGACCCCGCCGCGTCTGTAAACAGATGCAGAATCTGACTAGATATCGGTGCATCTCGCCAGACAGTAATTCCATTAAATTGGCTTAAAAACACATCCCAGACTTTTAGGTCATCCTGCATGTCCTGTGATACAAGTATTTTCGTGGACACGCTGGGGTTGCCCTTAAGGGGACTTTCCAGCCTCCTGTTGAAAACCCTGCCCATCGGGATCACCCTACAGGCAAAGTTTAACAAGCCTAAGAGGGACTGCAGTTCCCTCAACGAAATGTATTGTTTGGAAACAGCCGCCCTAACTGCAACCAACATGTTTTGTACCTTTTCAGTAGGCAACCTGCATATCATCTGCAAGGTGTCTATCTCAATACCCAGGAAGGTCAAAGTAGTACATGGACCCTGTGTCTTATCCACTGCTAGAGGGACCCCAAGTTGTGACATGAGACTCGTCATTTCGACCATAAGGTGGCTACACCTGTCTGTATTGCACTCACCGACCAGGAGGAAATCGTCGAGGTAGTGCGCTACATAATCCCCTCCTACCAGTTTGGCAACTGCCCAATGTAAAAATGTACTAAAACATTCGAACATAGAGCACGAGATGGCACACCCCATGGGTAGGCATCTGTCCACATAGTAATTGCCCTCAAATTTACACCCCATAAGGTGAAATGATGAAGGGTGCAAGGGAAGGAGACGAAAGGCGGATTCAATATCCAGTTTCGCCAACAAAGCACCCCTCCCGAACGCACGGACCAGATCAAGGGCTTTATCAAACGATTGGTAGTGAACCGTGCTAAGCTCCGGGGCGATCGCATCATTGACCGATTGGCCCCTAGGATAGGAGAGATGCTGTATAAGGCGGAACTTTCCTGGCTCCTTCTTTGGGACCACCCCCAGAGGGGAGATAACCAAGTTATCCATAGGAGGGGAGCCAAAGGGGCCTACTACCCTCCCCAGCGATATTTCCTTTGCTAGCTTCTCTCTGACCACCCCTGGGTATTGATAGGCAGATTTCAAATTACGATGATTCCGTGAACCCACCACCGGCTTATTGGTGGGTATCACAAAACCATCCCTGAACCCCGCCAAGAGCAAGCCTGCTGCTTGGCGGTCAGGATATGTGCGCAACCACAGCTCAAGAGCGTCCACCCTCACCGGGGTGGGCGCCCTTAGCAGCAAGGGGTTGCCGTGACGTTGATTTGTCTGTGTTAGTGTCCTTTCTCCGGGAGCAATCCGCTCCTGGGTGCGGCGCGCCGCAGAACTTGCATACATGTCGATACAAGCATGCTGCACCTTTGTCGCACCTCTTCTCCTGAAAGGCCCAGCACTCCCTACCCTTACGCCTGTTCTTGCTTTGAAAGCGAGGCCCCGTGCCCTTGCTACCTGACGGTGGTGAGGGTGATCTCTCAGCGCCTAGACGGGACCACAGATGCATTTCTTGCGACCCGAATGCTAGCGCTGGGTTGCCATCCATTTTCCTTCGGAAATTGGAGTCATAGTCCCTCCACACTCCCTCTTTATGATGCTGGTAAATCCAATGGATTGTGTCAGCATGCTTAAGGAGCGCCTGTCCTTGATCTGGAAACTTATCTAAGTAGCAAGAGGAAAGGATCCGGAAACACTTGAGCCACTCGTCAAATGTCTCCGGACGCTTCACCCTTTTGGGACCCGTGCCATCCGCACTCTTCTCTTTCTGCCTATGCGCCTCAAGGGACAGTTCGAAAATATTAACATATCTGCCCTCTTGAATTCTCCTAACCAATTTCTTCTTCAGGTGACCATGAAGGGGGAAAATTGGGCAGGATAAAGCATCGCCAGCTAAAGCTAATTTCCTGTTGACCACAACTGAAGGGGTTTGCGGCTGCGCGGTAGCTACTGTGGCCACTGTGGTTACTACCTCATTTCTCTGATCTTTCTGTAACTTGTCTGACCTCATTTCTTTAAGCATCTTGTACATGCGTTTTTGCCCCTTAGTTTTTAAGCCCAAAGACGTGTCACTGCTTAACTCTGAGTCAGTAGAAGAAGAATCAGATAAGTGTTCCCTAGGGTGATTAGGTGCATATGCCTCACCATTTCCAGCTGAGGATGTGTTGGCTGCCTCCCCTGCGGATGCTGCAGCTGCAAGAGTAGTCTGCGGAGCTGGCGAGGTTACGCCTTCAGTGACGATATGGGGGGCCTGCTGAACTGCCACTTGTTGAGCTGTTAACGGAACCGCCTGCTGTGCTGCCGATGATGAGGCCGCTGCAGCGGAAGAAGGAGCTGTTCCAGCGGATGACATGCCGGATGCGTTCTGTGTTCCGGACCAAACTTCCTGTAAGACAGAGAGAAAGTCGCGAGCACTTTGCCCTTGAACCAGGGGAAGCCCAGGTGTGACCTGAGGTGCCCCAAATCCCACGTGTGGTACATTCACAGCATCAGTCACTCTCTGAACGGCGCCAGCATTTGCCACAGTCTGCCCACTCAAACCCCCTGCACTGAGACATTATCCGCAGGGACCATTTGCACAGGGGCATGAATAGCATTAATGTTAGCAGCCATATTAACATCCCTTGCAGCATTCATTCCAGCCATTCTCACATGCAAATCTCTATTAGTATTATCCCTGCTCATAGCCGCAGTAACTGAGCTAGGCCTAGCTGCATGAACATTTGCCTCAGTTAATATCATCCTATCTGCACTCACACCAATGATATCTGCGTTTGACTGAGTGCCAACATGTGTGCTGACATGATGTGTGTGCCTGTCTGCAGCAACTGTAAGCATGTTGTGTGTATGATTAATGATATCTGCATTTGGCTGAGTGCCAACATTAGTGCTGGCATGATGTGTGTGTCTGTCTGCAGCAACTGTAAGCATGTTGCGTGCCTGATTAATGATATCTGCATTTGGCTGAGTGCCAACATTAGTGCTGGCATGATGTGTGTGCCTGTCTGCAGCAACTGTAAGCATGTTGCGTGCCTGATTAATGATATCTGCATTTGGCTGAGTGCCAACATTAGTGCTGGCATGATGTGTGTGCCTGTCTGCAGCAACTGTAAGCATGTTGTGTGTATGATTAACATTATGCGTCTGCACATTAATAGCGTTAGGTATGTTTTGATTCATTTCCATAGGGTTAATAGCATTCATTCCCATGACATTTCGCATAATACTTTCATTCCTCTGTAAAGTATTCCCAACGTTATCCTCATCTGCCCGCCTGTTAGTGCCTTGGGCCCTACGTTCCCCAGCCACGCTATCACCTTCAAAAACATTTGACCCACTCGCCGGCATATTAGTAAGCTGCCTACTGTCCCCACAGCCCCCCCGGCGACCGACTAGGCGGCCCCTGGCCAGAGAGCGCTTACGGTGCTCACCTGCCAGGAGTCCGCGTCTGGCCGCCGTCCTACCGCGTGGCTGAATTGCCCTGCCGACGTCACCGGAAGCGTAAGCACGCTCGGCCGGAAGTGACGTCAGCGGCAACCCCACGCGCGGCCTGGGAGGATGAGAGGGCCTGGAGCCACCAGGCCGATGGGAATCAGGTACCGCTTGCTGCCTGAGGGAGCCCGGTCCCTCCACCAAACGCGGTAATGCATTGGGCCCAGGGGAAAGCTGCCTAGTGGTAGTCTGGGTAGGCCTAGTGGTAGCAATGGGCACGGCTGTATTCTGAGGGGGCCTAGTAATCTGCCTAGCAACGACTGTTTGAGGGGGCGGGATCACCGTGACAGGATGCGCGCGACTGGCCATAGATGGAGGTGCCGAGTCAGGGGCCATATTTTGAATTAAAGATGGCGATTTTGGCGCCAAAACGAGCGTAGTAGCGTTTGGACACACATTCAGGGGACCAAGTTCGCCAGAGACATCTGCACTAGGGGCCAGATTAAAATTTTCCATTGGGGTTCCTGTAGCAATCGCTTGCGCAAGAGAGGAAAGCAGGGATGCCACTGCACCTGCCGCATTTGGTGGAAGGGATGCAACCATCCCTAAAATATTCAGGTCCTGGTTACTAGCTGCCTGTGGGGCCAATGTAGGAGGGGTGGGTTGGTGCGAAGGGGGGGGGATAGCTTGTAAATGAATATTCCGGTCCTGATCACTATCTGCCTGTAGGGCCAATGCAGGAGGGGAGGGCTGGTGCAAAGGAGGGGGGATAGTTTGTAAATGAAGCTGGTGGTTGGGAGGGGGGTGAATTTCTACAGTGTGGATGTTTGGCCTAGGGGGATTTTGTTCTATTATTTGCCCAGGTGCTAAGTTAGGCTGGTTGTCAGTGGTCAGATCCACAGCTGGGGAGGGGGGGGGAGGGAGGTGTTTCCTCAATTATTTGAGAAAGGGGTGTAATGTGATCAGCCTCAGTAATACTTAGCTGCTGCTCCTGTAATCCACGCCTAGTAACAGGAACTTTTCCCTCCCTAAATCTCAGGGGAGGAACGGATGATCTTCTGGAACGCCTCATGATGGAAGGATTGAAGAAGGTAGAAGTAATCTGCTGCTGTGCAGGAGGATCAACTTGTCAGCTTCTTGTCCAAGGTCAAAGAGGAACAGGAAATGCAGTGCATCAGCATAAGAAAGGTAAGCCACTCCCTACACCTGCAACATTGTTGCAAACACCAGTAACTCCCTCTAACTTCACTCTCCCAGACAGCCTTAACCCTTATGTCGCTGCAAGCCTATTTGGCTCTACACTTACTTTATTATTGTTATTATGCTGCTTTTTGCTTTAAAATATATCTGAAAAGTGTGATTGTTTTACTTTCTTTCAAGAAGACTTTTATTAAACAGTATGAGTTTGTTATACAAAATATGTAATCATGTGTAGTCAAACAAGTTTACATTATAATTTAATTGTTTATGTGTTCCCTTTTCCTGTAATTTAACTCTGAAAATGATTGGTTTTCTAAATTCCACTGAGTTTCTATAAGTTTTAGCTTAAAGGGACATAATACTCATATGCTAAATCAACATGGTTCATTGTGGACTAATCATATAACTTTGAAAAGTCCTTGAATTCAGGACAACATTATTTCATTAGTGCTGCAGCAGTTGTCCAGTCCATATGGAGGTTCAATTGTTAACACTCCAGCAACACACAATATCCTCTCCGATTCCCTTTGCATCGATTTAGAAGTTCAAATATTTTAACTCTGAGCGCTCAGCTACGTGAGCTAACACGGCTGAGCGTGCAGAGATGAAAAGGCAGGACACACTGAGCACGCACAGGCGCATAATCACGCTGTGTACTGTGCCGCTCTCAGTGTGTCACAGCCTTAAGTCCTGTGTAAAAAGTTATCTTTCAGTTACTGCCCAGCTGCAGGTAAAAAAAAATAATAATATAAGAACTGCAGCCAATCAGCATCAACAGTGTTGAGGTCATGAACTCTTTTAATGTGATCTCATGAGATTTCACTTAACTCTCATGAGATTTCATAGTAAACTTTCTTAAACTGAATAGGGAAATAATATGAGTGTGCACGAGGCACACTACCTTGGAGGTCCCAGGACAGACATACTGATTTGCTGCTTAAAGTCCTTTGCAATGGGGTTTGAATACTTAGGACATTTTGAGGTTCAATAGCTTTCTTTTTTACATAGAAATGTTCAGGTGATATTTTCTACTCAGCTTTTTGCAGCTATGCTGCATCACTTTCAAGTGTTTCAACATTTGGGTATCATGGCCCTTTAAGTTTCACTGTATCTTTCCTTTCTGCTGAGGACAAGTAGGTAAAGATATAAAACAGGTAATATAAGAGACTGCCTAACATGGCTGTGTGGAACATATATTTATCCAAGAGGGTTTCCACACAGTCTTGTTTACACAGAGAAAAATAGAAAACTAGTTAAAAAAACATAATTTATGCTTACCTGATAAATTCCTTTCTTCTGTAGTGTGATCAGTCCACGGGTCATCATTACTTCTGGGATATTAACTGCTCCCCTACAGGAAGTGCAAGAGGATTCACCCAGCAGAGCTGCATATAGCTCCTCCCCTCTACGTCACTCCCAGTCATTCGACCAAGGACCAACGAGAAAGGAAAAGCCAAGGGTGAAGTGGTGACTGGAGTATAAATTAAAAAATATTTACCTGCCTTAAAAACAGGGCGGGCCGTGGACTGATCACACTACAGAAGAAAGGAATTTATCAGGTAAGCATAAATTATGTTTTCTTCTGTTAAGTGTGATCAGTCCACGGGTCATCATTACTTCTGGGATACCAATACCAAAGCAAAAGTACACGGATGACGGGAGGGATAGGCAGACTCTTTATACAGAAGGAACCACTGCCTGAAGAACCTTTCTCCCAAAAATAGCCTCCGATGAAGCAAAGGTGTCAAATTTGTAAAATTTGGAAAAAGTATGAAGCGAAGGCCAAGTTGCAGCCTTGCAAATCTGTTCAACAGAGGCCTCATTCTTGAAGGCCCAAGTGGAAGCCACAGCTCTAGTAGAATGAGCTGTAATTCTTTCAGGGGGCTGCTGTCCAGCAGTCTCATAAGCTAAACGAATTATGCTACGAAGCCAAAAAGAAAGAGAGGTAGCGGAAGCTTTTTGACCTCTCCTCTGCCCAGAGTAAATGACAAACAGAGAAGACGTTTGTCGTAATTCCTTAGTTGCCTGCAAGTAAAATTTTAGAGCCCGGACTACATCCAGGTTGTGCAGTAGACGTTCCTTCTTTGAAGAAGGATTTGGGCATAAAGAAGGAACAACAATCTCTTGATTGATATTCCTGTTAGTAACTACCTTAGGTAAGAACCCAGGTTTAGTACGCAGGACTACCTTATCCGAATGAAAAATCAAATAAGGAGAATCACAATGTAAGGCTGATAATTCAGAGACTCTTCGAGCCGAGGAAATAGCCATTAAAAATAGAACTTTCCAAGATAACAACTTTATATCAATGGAATGAAGGGGTTCAAACGGAACGCCCTGTAAAACATTAAGAACAAGGTTTAAACTCCATGGTGGAGCAACAGTTTTAAACACAGGCTTAATCCTGGCCAAAGCCTGACAAAAAGCCTGGACGTCAGGAACTTCTGACAGACGTTTGTGTAACAGAATGGACAGAGCTGAGATCTGTCCCTTTAATGAACTAGCAGAAAAACCCTTTTCTAAACCTTCTTGTAGAAAAGACAATATCCTAGGAATCCTAACCTTACTCCAAGAGTAACCTTTGGATTCACACCAATGTAGGTATTTACGCCATATCTTATGGTAAATCTTTCTGGTAACAGGTTTCCTAGTCTGTATTAAGGTACTAATAACTGACTCAGAAAACCCACGTCTTGATAAAATTAAGCGTTCAATTTCCAAGCAGTCAGCTTCAGAGAAGTTAGATTTTGATGTTTGAAGGGACCCTGTATCAGAAGGTCCTGTTTCAGAGGTAGAGACCAAGGCGGACAGGATGACATGTCCACCAGGTCTGCATACCAAGTCCTGCGTGGCCACGCAGGTGCTATTAGAATCACTGATACTCTCTCTTGTTTGATTCTGGCTATCAATCGAGGAAGCAACGGGAAGGGTGGAAACACGTAAGCCATCCTGAAGTCCCAAGGTGCTGTCAGAGCATCTATCAGGACTGCTCCTGGATCCCTGGATCTGGACCCGTAACGAGGAAGCTTGGCGTTCTGTCGAGACGCCATGAGATCTATCTCTGGTTTGCCCCAACGTCGAAGTATTTGGGCAAAGACCTCCGGATGAAGTTCCCACTCCCCCGGATGAAAAGTCTGACGACTTAAGAAATCCGCCTCCCAGTTCTCCACTCCCGGGATGTGGATTGCTGACAGGTGGCAAGAGTGAGACTCTGCCCAGCGAATTATCTTTGATACTTCCATCATAGCTAGGGAGCTTCTTGTCCCTCCCTGATGGTTGATGTAAGCTACAGTCGTGATGTTGTCCGACTGAAACCTGATGAACCCCCGAGTTGTCAACTGGGGCCAAGCCAGGAGGGCATTGAGAACTGCTCTCAATTCCAGAATGTTTATTGGCAGGAGACTCTCCTCCTGACTCCATAGTCCCTGAGCCTTCAGGGAATTCCAGACGGCACCCCAACCTAGAAGGCTGGCGTCTGTTGTTACAATTGTCCAGTCTGGTCTGCTTATGTGCAGGTAAGCATCTTTTAAATCTACAGTGGTCATGTACTGACCCTCTTGGATCATAGGTAAAATTGTCCGAATAGTCTCCATCTTGAACGATGGAACTCTTAGGAATTTGTTTAGGATCTTTAAGTCCAGGATTGGTCTGAAAGTTCCCTCTTTTTTGGGAACCACAAACAGATTTGAGTAAAACCCCTGTCCCTGTTCCGATCGTGGAACTGGATGGATTACTCCCATTAACAAGAGCTCTTGTACGCAGCGTAGAAAAGCCTCTTTCTTTGTCTGGATTGTTGACAATCTTGACAGATGAAATCTCTCTCTTGGAGGAGAGTATTTGAAGTCCAGAAGGTATCCCTGAGATATTATCTCTAGCGCCCAGGGATCCTGAACATCTCTTGCCCAAGCCTGGGCGAAGAGAGAAAGTCTGCCCCCCACTAGATCCAATCCCGGATCGGGGGCCCTCAATTCATGCTGTTTTGGGGGCAGCAGCAGGTTTCCTAGTCTGCTTGCCCTTGTTCCAGGACTGGTTAGGTTTCCAGCCTTGTCTGTAGCGAGCAACAGCTCCTTCCTGTTTTGGTGCAGAGGAAGTTGATGCTGCTCCTGCTTTGAAATTACGAAAGGAACGAAAACTAGACTGTCTAGTCTTGGCTTTGGCTTTGTCCTGAGGCAGGGCATGGCCTTTACCTCCTGTAATGTCAGCGATAATCTCTTTCAACCCGGGCCCGAATAAGGTCTGCCCTTTGAAAGGTATATTAAGCAATTTAGACTTAGAAGTAACATCAGCTGACCAGGATTTTAGCCACAGCGCCCTGCGTGCCTGAATGGCGAATCCTGAATTCTTCGCCGTAAGTTTAGTAAGATGTACTACGGCCTCCGAAATGAATGAATTAGCTAGTTTAAGGACTCTAAGCCTGTCCGTAATGTCGTCCAGAGTAGCTGAACCAATGTTCTCTTCCAGAGACTCAATCCAGAATGCCGCTGCAGCCGTGATCGGCGCAATGCATGCAAGGGGTTGCAATATAAAACCTTGTTGAACAAACATTTTCTTAAGGTAACCCTCTAACTTTTTATCCATTGGATCTGAAAAAGCACAGCTATCCTCCACCGGGATAGTGGTACGCTTAGCTAAAGTAGAAACTGCTCCCTCCACCTTAGGGACCGTTTGCCATAAGTCCCTTGTGGTGGCGTCTATTGGAAACATTTTTCTAAATATCGGAGGGGGTGAGAACAGCACACCGGGTCTATCCCACTCCTTAGTAACAATTTCAGTAAGTCTCTTAGGTATAGGAAAAACCTCAGTACTCGTCGGTACCGCAAAATATTTATCCAACCTACACATTTTCTCTGGTATTGCAACTGTGTTACAATCATTCAGAGCCGCTAACACCTCCCCTAGTAATACACGGAGGTTTTCCAGTTTCAATTTAAAATTTGAAATATCTGAATCCAGTCTGTTTGGATCAGAACCGTCACCCACAGAATGAAGTTCTCCGTCCTCATGTTCTGCCCCCTGTGACGCAGTGTCTGACATGGCCCTAATATTATCAGCGCACTCTGTTCTCACCCCAGAGTGATCACGCTTACCGTTTAGTTCTGGTAATTTAGCCAAAACTTCAGTCATAACAGTAGCCATATCCTGTAATGTGATTTGTAATGGCCGCCCAGCTGTACTCGGCGCTACAATATCACGCACCTCCCTCTGAGCGGGAGATGTAGGTACTGACACGTGAGGCGAGTTAGTCGGCATAACTCTCCCCTCGTTGTTTGGTGAAATTTGTTCAATTTGTACAGATTGATTTTTATTTAAAGTAGCATCAATACAGTTAGTACATAAATTTCTATTGGGCTCCACTTTGGCATTGCAACAAATGACACAGGTATCATCTTCTGAATCAGACATGTTTAACACACTAGCAAATAAACTTGCAACTTGGAAATACAATTCAAATAGAATAATATTAAAACGTACTGTGCCTTTAAGAAGCACAGAAGATCTATGACAGTTAAAAATTAATAAATTGAAACAGTTATAGCCTCAATCCTTGTAAACAACACAACTTTAGCAAAGGTTTAATCCCATTAGCAAAGATAACAATTTCTGAAAGCAGGAAACAAATTACAGAATAAAAGTTTTTATTTCAGTCAAACTATAATTCTCACAGCTCTGCTGAGAGAAATTACCTCCCTCAAAATAAGTTTTGAAGACCCCTGAGCTCTGTAGAGATGAACCAGATCATGCAGGGAATACAATGAGTTGCTGACTGAAATATTTGATGCATAGTAAAAGCGCCCCTCCCCCACACACACAGCAGTGAGGGAGAACAGAAACTGACAGAAAAAACAGATTTAAGCAACTGCCAAGTGGAAAAATGGTGCCCAAACATTTATTCACTCAGTACCTCAGCAAATGAAAACGATTTTACATTCCAGCAAAAACGTTAAACATAATCTCTAGTTATTAAACAGCTTTATGTCTTTCTTACAGTGTAATTCTAGTGAAGTACCATTCCCCAGAATACTGAAGTGTAAAGTATACATACATGACATTATATCGGTATGGCAGGATTTTCTCATCAATTCCATTGTCAGAAAATAAAAACTGCTACATACCTCTATGCAGATTCATCTGCCCGCTGTCCCCTGATCTGAAGTTTACCTCACTCCTCAGATGGCCGAGAACAGCAATATGATCTTAACTACTCCGGCTAAAATCATAGCAAAACTCTGGTAGATTCTTCCTCAAACTCTGCCAGAGAGGTAATAACACACTCCGGTGCTATTTTAAAATAACAAACTTTTGATTGAAGATATAAAACTAAGTATAATCACCATAGTCCTCTCACACGACCTATCTAGTTGCTGGGTGCAAGAGAATGACTGGGAGTGACGTAGAGGGGAGGAGCTATATGCAGCTCTGCTGGGTGAATCCTCTTGCACTTCCTGTAGGGGAGCAGTTAATATCCCAGAAGTAATGATGACCCGTGGACTGATCACACTTAACAGAAGAAATAAAAGCACTCATTACTTTATAGAAACTAAAGTACTTTGTAGAAACTAAACCTTTACAATTATATTTTCAATATTTCAACAACTAATATTATTGTAAAAGTACATATACATAATATTATTAGGCTAATCATTGCTTTGATTACATCACTATGTCTAACATTTATTTACTGTTTAACATCCCTTTAAGACTGTTATTTACATTTATGTGAACTAGTGTTTCCACCCTCTCTCTCTCACCTTGTCTCTCTTTAGTCATTAGTCATTTGCTCTGTGTCTGAGTGCTTCACCTAAATGTGAGTACCCTGTGTGGATGAATATAGTTTTTTGAATCTGCTCCTACTGGTACACACAAGCGCCTCTCTTTTTCTCCCTTCTTTTCATAGACGTCTATCCTATATTGATGTGAGGAGAGTGTTTCCACTGCCTATCACCGCCTATCATGGTTTGAACCCATCCATCTCCCTCTTCCACCTGGGTTTGGATATATAATTTGGACATTGTATATGAAAGTGACACTTTTATTCATCTTGTTCGCCTATGTCCCATGAATGTGATGTGCATTATTAGTTACACTTGTTACATGTGTCACATTTTCAATATATGATTGTATGGTATATATTGCACATATATATATTTGATCTTATGGTGTATATATTGCATATATCTCTAATATATTTTACATCTATTCACATTTCACTTCAAGCGCCTCCTATTTGGTTATCTCCGCAAGATATCCTTTGTTTTGTTTTCTTAAGGTGGATTGTCAGTTTTGCATCAACAATCATGATAGGAAAATCATTCTTTACAGTAGCATATTAGTAGCTTATGTGTGTATTTTGTGTTATATACAATCTAATCCTACATATGTGTATTAGTCTGTGATTGGTTAGCAAGGGTCCTTTTGTTCTGGGGACAGGGAAATCAGAGAAAAGAAAAAAACATAAAGCAATATACTTCTTTGACAAAATAAGGCTTCTTTATTTAATGCAAAATCATTTTAAGACATGAAGGTACAAAAGGGAAGAAAGGTATAAATGAAATGATCATACAAATATATATATAAATAATACTTATAGTTTCAGTGGTCTCACAAGTGGAGTCTACCTGAAGAAGAGAATGGAGCATATACTGTTGGCAGATTCACAAGCACATGACAAGTCTATTAGCAGTAGGTTCCATTACTGATAAAAAATTCTGCTGTTGCAGTAGTAAGTTAAAAGATGAATTTTAGCATTTTACAAATGGGTATTGCATTAGAGATTTTTATCAGATGTTTGCAATTTTCTAATTATTTTTTTTATGTTCTTTTATGTTTAAATCATTTTATTGAAGCATTTTGTGTGTTACAATATATCAAGTCATTCTTTGACAATGGACCTAAGTACAAGCATAAACCGAAACACATAGAAATTGTGGGTAACGACTCATTACAGACCTTAAAAAAACAAAAAAAACAAACAAACAACTCCACTTTCTTTCTATAAGTCCAATTGTCATCCCGAGCGCCCTGGAGATATGTCTGGAAAAGGATGACTGTCTCTCATATCTCATATGTAACAATTAGAATAACATTTATAATAGGGGGGGGGGGTAAGAACTATATGAATAAACAATAACACCTTGAAAAACAAAACAAAAAACAAATGAATAACAAACAAGGATTGGATGCCAAAGACTGTATCATAGTGATCATTAAGTAAATCGTTCTGGGAGCTCATCTGTCCGCCTCTTAGCATCCTAAGTTGTATAACTACTGCCAATGGGCCGAAAATCTATCTGGTATAACTAGATCCATTTCTTAAATTCCAGTAAAACCAAATTTCATCATTGGCTTCTTTTGTTCCCATTGACCAAGCTGCTGACTCATACATTAAGTATATGTGGTTTATTTTATTTTTACAGGGAGTGCAGAATTATTAGGCAAATGAGTATTTTGACCACATCATCCTCTTTATGCATGTTGTCTTACTCCAAGCTGTATAGGCTCGAAAGCCTACTACCAATTAAGCATATTAGGTGATGTGCATCTCTGTAATGAGAAGGGGTGTGGTCTAATGACATCAACACCCTATATCAGGTGTGCATAATTATTAGGCAACTTCCTTTCCTTTGGCAAAATGGGTCAAAAGAAGGACTTGACAGGCTCAGAAAAGTCAAAAATAGTGAGATATCTTGCAGAGGGATGCAGCACTCTTAAAATTGCAAAGCTTCTGAAGCGTGATCATCGAACAATCAAGCGTTTCATTCAAAATAGTTAACAGAAGAACAACAAGAAGCGTGTGGCAAAACCAAGGCGCAAAATAACTGCCCATGAACTGAGAAAAGTCAAGCGTGCAGCTGCCAAGATGCCACTTGCCACCAGTTTGGCCATATTTCAGAGCTGCAACATCACTGGAGTGCCCAAAAGCACAAGGTGTGCAATACTCAGAGACATGGCCAAGGTAACAAAGGCTGAAAGACGACCACCACTGAACAAGACACACAAGCTGAAACGTCAAGACTGGGCCAAGGAATATCTCAAGACTGATTTTTCTAAGGTTTTATGGACTGATGAAATGAGAGTGAGTCTTGATGGGCCAGATGGATGGGCCCGTGGCTGGATTGGTAAAGGGCAGAGAGCTCCAGTCCGACTCAGACACCAGCAAGGTGTAGGTGGAGTACTGGTTTGGGCTGGTATCATCAAAGATGAGCTTGTGGGGCCTTTTCGGGTTGAGGATGGAGTCAAGCTCAACTCCCAGTCCTACTGCCAGTTTCTGGAAGACACCTTCTTCAAGCAGTGGTACAGGAAGAAGTCTGCATCCTTCAAGAATAACATGATTTTCATGCAGGACAATGCTCCATCACACGCGTCCAAGTACTCCACAGCGTGGCTGGCAAGAAAGGGTATAAAAGAAGAAAATCTAATGACATGGCCTCCTTGTTCACCTGATCTGAACCCCATTGAGAACCTGTGGTCCATCATCAAATGTGAGATTTACAAGGAGGGAAAACAGTACACCTCTCTGAACAGTGTCTGGGAGGCTGTGGTTGCTGCTGCACGCAATGTTGATGGTGAACAGATCAAAACACTGACAGAATCCATGGATGGCAGGCTTTTGAGTGTCCTTGCAAAGAAAGGTGGCTATATTGGTCACTGATTTGTTTTTGTTTTGTTTTTGAATGTCAGAAATGTATATTTGTGAATGTTGAGATGTTATATTGGTTTCACTGGTAAAAATAAATAATTGAAATGGGTATATGTTTGTTTTTTGTTAAGTTGCCTAATAATTATGCACAGTAATAGTCACCTGCACACACAGATATTCCCCTAAAATAGCTAAAACTAAAAACAAACTAAAAACTACTTCCAAAAATATTCAGCTTTGATATTAATGAGTTTTTTGGGTTCATTGAGAACATGGTTGTTGTTCAATAATAAAATTAATCCTCAAAAATATAACTTGCCTAATAATTCTGCACTCCCTGTAATTTCATTCCAATATGGAGCACCAGTCTTCCAGTATTTTGCTATGCTAGATCTTGTCGCAGTACATAGAATTTTGACAAAGGTGTTAATGAGTTTATTAAACTTCTAAATGTGTTCATGAAGTAGTGCCTGTGTGATAGTGAGTTGTATCTGTTCATCTAAAATGTAGCTAATCATTGATGAGAGTAGCCTCCAGATAGTCTGGATTTCTCCACAATCCCACCACATATGTCTATATGTCCTTACCTCACTGCACCCTCTATAGCATAGTCTAGATTTATTTAAAGGGACACTGTACCCAAAAATTTAATTTTGTGATTCAGATTGAGCATGAAATTTTATGCAAATTTCGAATTTACTCCTATTATCAAATTTTCTTCATTCTCTTGGTATCTTTACAAGAATGTAAGTTTAGATGCTGGTCCATTTTTGGTGAACAACCTGGGTTGTCCTTGCTGATTGGTGGATAAATTCATCCACCAATAAAAAAGTGCTGTCCAGAGTACTGAAACCAAAAAAAAGCTTAGATGCCTTCTTTTTCAAAAAATGATTGCAAGAGAACGAAGAAAATTTGATAATAGGAATAAATTAGAAAGTTGATTAAAATTGCATGCTCTTTCTGAATTACAAATGAACAAATTTGGGTTCAGTGTCCCTTTAAGGTTATATGAGAAGTTCGCAGAGGAGTCAGATACCATCTGAATATTGTCTTCAGTGAGTTCTCCCGTAGGTCTGCGCTCAGTAGGCCTCTGGAGGCCGATCTGAAAACATCATCCCATGTTTCTTTATCTCTGGGTAACTCTAGTTCTGCTTCCCACTTAAGCATTATGGAGTTCTGGAGCAAACCCCTACTTTTTTGAAAATCTATATATAGCCTTGATATAGTGTGCTTTGGTCTGGTTCAGGATACGCAAATATCTTCCAAAATGGTTTTAACTTTGCCTGGTATTGTCTTGAGAAATTTATGTAGGGAAGAAGATATCTGAAGGTATAAGTACCAGTGTATCTTAATAGGAGATATTTTTTCCTGAAGTTGGGAAAACGTCATCATTTTGTTGTGTGTCAGAAGGACTGCTACCCGATATAGGCCTTTATTCTCCCACTTATCTATGTCTGTCCGAAATTCCCTCGCCAACAGGTACCTAATAGGCATTAAAATAGTCTTATTTGGCCACATTCCTTTCTTTCTAGCGACTTCGGACCACATATATCTTGTGACTTCCGTAATAGGAGACCCAATCAACCCTTCCCGTCCAGCTGAGGATGTGTTATCCCATAGGATTGCATCGGGGACATCCCACCCCCCCAAATCTGTCTCTATTTTTGTCCATATAGCGGCTATCTCTGATCTACCGATTAGAGCGTCTTGAACTAACCTAGCTGTTCTGTAGTACTCTATCAAATTAGGAACTCCCAGGCCCCCCCCAAGTCTTATGTTTCATCATTGTTGTATTAGAGATTCTATCCATCTTTTTCCCTCTAATGAATGTTAAAATTCCCAATTGTATAGATGTTAATTCTGGGTAACTAACTTTGATCGGAAGGGCTCTAAAGCGATATAAGAGTCTTGGCAATATGTTCATCTTTATCACGGACATTCGACCCAACCAGGAGAAATTACAACTTCTTCACTTTAGAAGATCCTTTCTGATGGACTTGAAGGGTGGAGTATAATTTAGTTTATATCGGAGCTGAACCTGTGCCGCTAGGTGTATTCCAGGATATTTTAATGAGTTTTTGGTTCGTCTTATGTCAAAATTAATTTCTATAAGTTTCTTTGTTTGGGGAGGGGATTTCTATAGGTAGCATATCACATTTATCCAAGTTAACTTGGTATCCTGAAATTAGAGAAAATTTATTTAGTACATCATATGAATTTGGAAGGGACAGGATTGGTTTGGTTATAGTAAGTAAAATATTGTCCGCAAAAAAGGGTCAGTTTGTATTCAGAGTCCCTTATCTTCACCCCTGAGATGTCAGGATTAGCTTTAATTCTAGCTGCAAGGCGTTCGATGCAAAGCACGAACAGAAGTGGGGACAAGGGACACCCCTGTCTGGTGCCATTTAAAATTGGAAAGATTTCGACTTATACCCCCTTGAAGATACCTGAGCAGATCACAAGCTATATATAGCTCTTAGAGCGTTCATAAAGGGGCCATCAAAATTCATATGAGTTAAAGTCATATACATATATTGCCAATCAACTCTGTCAAACACCTTCTCTGCATCCAAGGCTAGGAGCAGAGAAGGCGTTTGCGTTGTACTTAGATAGTAAGTAATATTTAATAGGCGCCTAATATTATCTGGGGCTTCCCCATCTTTTATGAAACCCACCTTATCCAGGTGGATCAAGCTGGGCAGGATATGCTTGAGTCTGTTGGCCAGAATCTTGGTAAAGATCTTCAGATCCTGATAGATGAGAAAGATCGGGCGGTAATTAGAACATAGTTTCGGGTCCCTCTCTGGTTTGGGTATTACCACAATCCTAGCTTGGAGCAGTTCAGACGGAATGGAATACACCTCCATAATATAATTACAAAATGTAGTCAAATGAGGTATAAGATTATTTCTAAATAATTTTGGACCTGCGGCCCTCCAGGGTTTCAACGCTTTAATGGCGAGCACCACTTCTGCTGTTGTGATGGGGGCGTTCAGATTTTTTTATAGTCCTCTGACAGGGTTTATAAAGGAGTGTCGCCTAGAAAATCCCTCTTAAGTTTCTCCACCTCAGGTGAATGTGTGACTTTTTCCCTGTTGTATTGTTCCTCATGATAGTCTGCAAAAGCATCTACAATTTATACGATTTTTCAATAAATGGGATAGCTGCTGCTTTGATTTTAATATTATGGGCCATAAATTTGTCCGGCTTGTTGGCATAAATAAAATATTGGGATTTGAGTTTAGTTATCGCCTGTGAGTTTAGTTTTGTAGCTAGTGCATTTCTTTTTGTTTACAAACTATGTAAAATAGAATCTCGCTTGGTGAGTCTGTGTTGCCACTCTAAGGTTTCTATCTCTTTATAAAGTTTGGACATTTGGTTTCTGGCTTGTTTGGAGTGAAGGGTTTTCTCTTGGATGAGCAGTCCTCTAATAACTGTTTTGTGGGCTGCCGAAGTGTATACTAGATTAGAGGTGGAATTTACATTTATGTTCCAATATTCAGTCAGCTGTTGGAGAGTCTTGGAGAGTACTGTCAGATCTTTATGGAGTAATGAATCATAAGTCCATGATCTGGTTCTGTTGTAGTCACACATACCCCGCAGCTGGAGGGATACTATAGAATGATCCGACCAGACACAGGGATGTATAGAGGAAGAGATGAGGACAGGTTGTAAATTTTGGCTAGTATATATATAGTCAAGCCTGACATAGGAGTTGTGTGCTGCAGAGTAGAATGTTGTGTCAGATGTAATATCATTCAATATGACCCAGGAATCTATCAAAGTGTGGGATGAGAAAGACTCCTGAATTGATTTAACCATGCGATTACGTATTTGGGCTTTACAAGACAGGGGTTGGTTATTTTTGGATTTCAACATGGACATGGATATGTTAAAGTTCCCTGCCAAGAAAATCTTTGATTGTGACCAATGTGTTAGTAGATTTGCTATTTTTTTAAAAAAAAATGTGTGTTGGTTTTCATTGGGTGCATAAATGTTACAAAGCGTTATGTCTGTATCGTTCAGTTGACCTTTTAGTATAATGTATCTACCCTCCTCATCCGCTATTGTGGGCTTGTGAACAAAGTTAAGCGAGGAGTGGATCAGGATGGACACCCCTCTTTTTTGGTATCTGCTATAGCATGATAGTGTTTGGTAAACCTTCTGGTCCAATAGTGTGGTACTTGTGCTTTGACAAAGTCAGTTTTCTGCAAAAACATTATATGTGCTCTAAGAGCCGAATATTGTGTCATGGCAGTACGTCTTTTGGCGTCAGTGTTTAGTCCCCTTACATTGTGAGAGAGAATCTGTATAATATTAGTCATATTAGTATTAAGGTGATTCTAGCACATGCATCATAGGGTGGAGTTAATAAATTACCCTTAAGACCCCTGACAGCCATATTATCTTTCCTATTATTAAGATCTAAAGATAATCCTCCCAGAATACCGGCATCTGTGAACAAATTACAAAGAATACTAAACAAATTAATTTGAAAACTTAACAATTGGAATAACATTCTACTAAGATACAAAATGATTTGTAAGTACCGCTGTCGCAGCACCTGAGTACATATATTATGTAAGTGGCAAACACATTATTTGAGGCCACAAAATGGACTCTTATAATAAAGGTATAGTGGACCAATTTAACGCAACTAAAACAATAAAACAATCAGAACCAAATAGCTAAATACATTTAAGATACCTGAGTCAAAGTCTGTATAGACAGAGGGCCTAAAGCCAACAACAAAGGATACTCTTGGATTCTGTCCTTGAACAAATCTGTCTCAGGAACCAATCGGAGGTTCTCTGACCTGAGATGTATGTCTGACCTAGTACTTCTGATTATTAAAGTTCTCAGGTCTTCTGTCTTTTACGATTAATCTTGGTCCATCTGGCAGCTAATGATCCTGACGAAGGTTTTGGGTGTGAAGGTAAGACCTTTGCTGGTGTTGAAATAGGCATCGTTGGTGGTTCCAAGTCCAGGATTTTACAGACTTCTGCAATGTCTTCCTGCTCTCTAATGGTGACTGTTTTAGAGTCTTTGTTTTTGTAGAGGGCTTTCAGATCTCCCTTTGAACTGGTGTCATCATCTTCTGTTTGTATGGAGTCTGAATCAAGTTCCTCTTGTTCTTCCAGGCCCCTGTCTGTTGAATCAGAAATTTTAGTGTTTTGAGAAGACTTGACGAAGGTATTCATGTTGGGAGTCTTGGGAGTTTTATCTCCTTTTATCGTTCTTCTAGAGGCCATCGTTAAGAAAATCTCCTTGGCTTGTGCTGGGATTAGAGTAATTAAATTTAGTATATGTGTGGTTACTACAAGGAGAGAATGAAAATGAGTTACCCTCACACTTCTTTTGTTATTGAGAATACTATCCCTGTGATTCAAAATCAGAACTGAATCTCTCTTTCTAGACCTCTGTCTCACAAATACATTTGTCATACACATACATCCGCTTTATATAATGTCTGCCACTCTGTTACATTAACATCTCTCTCCAAATTCATATGCTTATAAATAGCCTAGCTGCTTTCTTTAAGTAGCTTGTGGTTGTCTTCTAGCACAAGGGTTTCGTGTGCTCCTTTTGGTCTGTTGTAGTTAAAAGCTGAGACTTCTCCCACTAGTGCCATGCTGGACGTAGCAGCTAATAATCTCTGGGGCTCCGGGAGCTATGGGCTGAGCTGGAAACCCCAAACACATCAGTCACCCTGTCTCTGTATATTAGTGCAGTCAAGGAGGAGATTGCATAATTTACTGGAAGTGCTGGAAGGGCCTCGCCATCTAATCAGTCATTGAGACCTTCTGCAGAGTTCCCCTGCTCAGTGGTACTTCTTAAGGGCCTGGTGTTTCTAGGTGCGTGTAGGGGGCTGTGCGCCACTAACAACATGTAACTGGTTCTATTTTTTATTAAAAAACACTGCTCCCTTTATCTGCCCCCAGTCCGTGTGCTTACCTCTGAGCAATCACCCATACTGGCCCGCCTGTTAGGATCTCACCTCTTCACCACAAGATGGAAGTCGAGCGAGCAGGCCAGCATCTATGTCTCTCTGTCTCTCCTCTCTGCAGCGCCCTGGAAAATGCTTTTTCAAGATGGCGATTCGCGCCAGTGACAATCTGGAGCCTCCAGATGCCGCCTGTTCCCCCCAGGCTGCTTGATGTAGCCACTTGCCTGAATCTGCTGCCCAGGTGAGTATATCTGGTGCGGTTTTCACTTCTTAGGACTGTGTAGGGTTGTGTCGGCTGGCCGCGTGTGGATAGCTGCTACTCCTCTGATGACCGGATTGTCTCTCTCCAAGTTGAGGCGCTTTGTTGGATTTCTGTGCGCAAAGATGCTTGAACTCTCTCTCCTTTACATCTGGTACGTAGTGAAGGGGCTTGTGTGCCACCAGCGAAGGCCACCTTTGCACTGTTTCTTTAGATAGGTTAGGCCTCAATTCGCTGCAATGATGGATCTGCTCCGGGAGCAAACTAAGCCCGGTTTCTGCCACCTGGGATTCCGGGGGATCTCTCCACCCCTAATCTCTGGTAATATTAAGTGGTGATTAGGCAATTTTCGGAAGTTTATATCACTTTTTAATCAAATTTAGCAGAGGAGCTCCCGGCAGACACGTCCACTCTCCTTGCTGGCAAGCTCCACCCCCCTTTTTAATGTTCTTTTAAAGGGACAGTCTACTCCAGAATTGTTATTGTTTAAAAAGATAGATGATCCCTTTATTACCCATTCCTCAGTTTTGCATAACCAACATTGTTATATTAATATAACATATAATACACTTTTTTACCTGAGTGATTACCTTGTATCTAAGCCTCTGCAGACTGCCCCTTATTTCTGATCTTTTGACAGACTTGGATTTTAGCCAATCAGTGCTGACTCCTAGGTAACTCCACGGCGTGAGCACGTTATTATCTATATGGCACACATGGACTAGCACTATATGACACACAAGGACTAGCACTGTCTAGCTGTAAAAACCTGTCAAAATGCACTGAGATAAGAGGCAGCCTTCAAGGGCTTATAAATTTGCATATGAACCTACCTAGGTTTAGCTTTCAACAAATAATACCAAGAGAACAGAGCAAATTTATTTTTTCCCCCCAATTTTAGCCTATACTTTCCTATTATTATTATTATTATTATTGGTTATTTGTAGAGCGCCAACAGATTCCGCAGCGCTAAATTAAACAAATTATACTGATTATGATAAGTAGTAATGTACATAAAATAGTTCATATAGCACAGGGGTGTCCAAACTTTGCTCACCAGAGGTTTTGGAACTACATTTCCCATGATGCTCAGCTAGATAAAATGCTGGCTGAGCATCATCGGAAATGTAGTTCCAAAACCTCTGGAGAGCAAAGTTTGGACACCCCTGATATAGCAGAACTAATACTGCAATATCCTATACCTACTAATACTAGGGTAGCGTAAGCATTAATTTGCTTTACTAGTTTGCTGCTGTTGAAACCAAGAGTTTATCAATGTTTACTTCATTATATATTTAAAAAAAAAACCTAGGGGACATTAAATAGAAAAACAGTATTATATTAACAGTGATTATCTTCTCAAAAATATAAATGCAATACATTTCTGGTTTAAATAATACAGTCTGTGCATCCCCTGACAATAAATAGTTTACTGATGGCTAGATTACGAGTTTTGCGGTATGAGTGAAAAAGCAGCATTAAGACTCTTTTTCACTACCGCTGGTATTACAAGTCTTGCAGGTTTAGGTGCACCGTACACTTTTTTTGGCCGTAATGCAACTTAACTACTGCAGCTATCAAAAAGTCCTTTTTCAATGGGACTTCCTTTGCGCCGGTATTACGAGTCTGCCTGGGAGGCCAAAAAGTGAGCGGTACCGCCTAAAACTACAAGATCCATAACGTAAAAAAAGTCAGTTATGAGTTTTACGTTACAAAGCTTACGTTACAAAGCTGTAACATAAAACTCATAACTAAAGTGCTAAAAAGTACACTAACACCCATAAACTACCTATTAACCCCTAAACCGAGGCCCTCCCGCATCGCAAACACTAAAATAAAATTATTAACCCCTAATCTGCTGCTCTGGACATCGCCGCCACTATTTTTAGATTAGGGTTTTGGCGAAAAAAGAGCTGAATGCCCTTTTAAGGGCAATGCCCATTCAAATGCCCTTTTCAGGGCAATGGGGAGCTTAGGTTTTTTAGTTAGGATTTTATTTGGGGGGTTGGTTGTGTGGGTGGTGGGTTTTACTGTTGGGGGGTTGTTTGTATTTTTTTTTTACAGGTAAAAGAGCTGATTTATTTGGGGCAATGCCCCACAAAAGGCCCTTTTAAGGGCTATTGGTAGTTTAGTTTAGGCTAGGGTTTTTTTTTATTTTGGGGGGGGGCTTTTTTATTTTGATAGGGCTATTAGATTAGGTGTAATTCGTTTAAATATCTGATAATTTCTTTTTTTATTTTGTGTAATTTAGTGTTTGTTTTTTTTGTAATTTAGCTAATTGTATTTAATTTATGTAATTTATTTAATTGTAGTGTAAGGTTAGGTGTTAGTGTAAGACAGGTTAGGTTTTATTTTACAGGTAAATTTGTATTTATTTTAGCTAGGTAGTTAGTAAATAGTTAATAACTATTTAGTAAGTATTTTACCTAGTTAAAATAAATACAAACTTGCCTGTGAAATAAAAATAAAACCTAAGATAGATACAATGTAACTATTAGTTATATTGTAGCTAGCTTAGGGTTTATTTTACAAGTAAGTATTTAGTTTTAAATAGGAATTATTTAGTTATTAATAGTAGGTTTTATTTAGATTATTTTAATTACATTAAAGTTAGTGGGTGTTCAGGTTAGACTTAGGGTTAGGTTTAGGGGTTAATAAATTTAGTATAGTGGCGGCAACGTTGGGGTCGGCAGATTAGGGGTTAATAATATTTAACTAGTGTTTGCGATGCGGGAGTACGGCGGTTTAGGGGTTAATATGTTTATTATAGTGGCGGCGATGTCCGGAGCGGCAGATTAGGGGTTAATAAGTATAATGTAGGCGTTGGCGATGTCGGGGGCGGCAGATTAGGGGTTAATATGTTTAAGATTAGGGGTGTTTAGACTCGGGGTTTATGTTAGGGTGTTAGGTGTAAGCATAATTTCCCCCCCCCCCCCCATAGGAATCAATGTGGCTGCGTTACGGAGCTTTACACTTTTTTATTGCAGGTGTTAGGCTTTTTTTCAGCCGGCTCTCCCTATTGATGTCTATGGGGAAATCGTGCATGAGCATGTAAAACCAGCTTACCGCAGCACTGGTATTGGAGTGCGGTATGGGCTCAATTTTGCTCTATGCTCACTTCTTGCCTGCTAACCCTGGGTTTTTGTAAACCTGTAATTCCAGCGCTGTAGGAAGGTGAGCGGTGACAATAACTTGCAAGTTAGTACCAAGCAGCTCTTACCGCAAAACTCGTAATCTAGCTGTGACTTAGTTCTATAAGTTTAAGGGGTCGATTTATCAAAGGCTTCACAAGCCTTTTGACCCCCTACGACTGCAGGTTCTCACAAGAGAACCTGCTGTCCATATTTAACAAGCAGCGGTCAATAGACCGCTGCTTTCCTAACCTTTCACCACCTCTAAGGTGGAGAATTTCAATCTCCCCGGGGTCGTCTGACCGGGGAGATTGACAACTCCTGCCCGCGCGTGATTGGCTGTGCGCAGGCAGGGGGCGGGATTGCATGCGAGCGCAAAAATAGCATTCGTGTGCAATGCTGATTTCCGCCAGCCAAATTCAGCCCGCCAGAGGCGAGCTGCGGCGGATAGGGGCGTGTATATGAGCCCCTGTCTGTCGCAGCTTGATAAATCAACCCCTAAGTCTCACTAAAGGCAGTATTTTTCTTTTCCACTTGTATCAGAATTCATGCTTAAATATCCTATACTTAAAAATATTGAATTAGTTTAAGCATATGTAAGATTCCTGGTTTGAATTGTATCTGCAAAACATAGAGTAATTCAATTGGGGATAGGAGAAGCACAGAGTATAACAAGACCAGGAAAACATACATTTTGATTACTTACTGTTACATACCAGAGAAGCATCCCACATCTATAAGCTTGTAAGAAGCACATGAAACATTTAAATATTTATCGTATGTTAGGAGTCGA